>NW_005187627.1:820084-838732 GCF_000239375.1 Pundamilia nyererei | reverse complement strand
TGTGTGTGTGTGTGTGTGTCAATTCAGATGAGTGGTCTAATGATGATTCCGCTTTAAAGCTATTCTTTGTTGCTCTGATTGGCTTCACAAGGAAGTAGAAATCATTTTCAGGGCTTTGGACACTTCCTGATTCATTAGTGAGAGATTTGTTTGCTCCCTTTTTTGGAGCTGTTGCACTTTGGTCTCGGTTAAGAAAGTTTAGACAGTGTTGAGAAAGATGTTCCTTATTGCAAATCGTTGGCCACAAAACTTGTTAAGCCTGCCTGGTTCAACAGGTGAACCAATGTTAGAACATAACTCTGTTAATAAAGCTAATGTAGGAGACAGGAGAATCGCACATAGGCTTTATTTTACATTCTTAACACATTTATAAAACGACTGAGTTAAATAAAATGATTTTGGTGTCAGCTGTCTGATAGTGAGTTGGAGTTTGTAGATTTGTTGCTGTTCTTGGGATCATTGTCCTGTTACATTACACAGCAACACACAGCCAAGCTTAACCTGTCAGACAGGTTTGGCATTTCACTCTACGACATTTGACAATTTCCCCAGTACCCTTAATAATGGGTTTTGACACCTCTAGTATATATCAATAAAAACATGGCTAGATGCTCATTAGAATAGGTTCCTATTTTTTCCAAGGGTAGCTACACTGACAAAGACAACTCTCATTCCACAGGTCGGATTCGAACCAAGCTGTACAGTATATGGTCGCCTGCTCATCCCAGTGAGCTAAACTGGCTCTTGTTCATGGTTGACTTTACACAGTTGGTATGGGGTGTTTGTGCTGACATGGTTGTGTCTGTCTGAAGGACACTGTCCTAGAGCTCTTGTGATTTGTTCACATACAACTTTGCAAACTTAAATCCTGCAGCCATGTTCTTTTGTGGGAGAATAAGCTTCTTCTTTTTTTTTCATTTTTTTTTTCAAATTGATGTTCTAATAAGAAAACCTTTCTCCGGTTATTGTAGCCATTGGAATGTTTAATCACAAGATATCCAGGATTCGCACAACATTTGAATATTTAAAAAACCCAAAAACACCCCCGTTGTAAATCCGTCTCTGCCGGCTACAATTAACCAAGCCATAATTTCTTTTTACAGACAAACCGAAGAATTTAGGCAACATCTATGTTTTTCTTTGTGTCAGAGTCTCCTTGTGCCACTTCTATGTTAAGTCAACTGGTTGCATTGCTGTGGGTTTAAAGGACTGGGTCTGTTCTGTCATCTGCCTCATTCATCTTAAGACAGGGTCATGCGATAACTTTTGTATTCATGGTCCTTTGTAATTTTTTCAAATTCAAGCTGTAAAATACCAGCCTGTATGAGGTTCAAAGTTTAAAGGTTTAAGGCTTTGCATCAGTTTTTTACGAGGTGTGTCATCTAAAGGTGCAGACTGTCATTTACTCTAAACACACAACAGCGTCCTAGCAGATGAAATCTGACACTCACGGAAAAACAAACCAGTGAAAAGCTGTCTGTGTTGTCAGCATTTTGTATCTCTGACGTTTCTCTAAGTATTTCTCGAGTGGAGATTTGGAGGACGTTAGTGTAGTCTTTTCAATGAATTGTTTGTTTGACACACCTGATATTTCAATGACTGAACAATACTGAGATGAAAAACCTTCTGATGTTATGTGTTGCAGTAATTGGCATTTTATTAGCCCTTCCTGTTTTGAAGGATTACACTATAATGTACATTTAGCTTTTTGTTATGGCCACTTATTGCCAG
Organism: Pundamilia nyererei; assembly: GCF_000239375.1. Lineage (NCBI taxonomy): Eukaryota > Metazoa > Chordata > Actinopteri > Cichliformes > Cichlidae > Pundamilia > Pundamilia nyererei. Next base: position 837,001 of record NW_005187627.1, on the reverse strand, counting down.
CTTTGAATCACATGATTGGCCCTGAAGTTAATACATCCTGTTGTAATATTTGCATCCTTCTCGGAAAGCCTGAGGGACTATGTGCAATGTTGACACACTGTCCTTTCAGCTCTATTCAAATTACTCAGTGAGACGACTTTTAAATGTTGTAACTTTTAAGCTACCTTATGCTTTTAGTTTTCATAAAGTGAGGAGTGCAGCTTTTTCTTATGATCAAATATGAAGTACACGTGGATTACAAAGCCATAAATCGTTTAGTCATTGTATTTAATACCATATGAGGGTGGCTTGTCCTATCGGGTTATTCCTGCTCGACAGGATAATGCAGATCTGACTTTGGTGGATGGATTTTTTTTTTTCAGCTGAAAGTATCTCAAAGAAGTTTCCTGAGTTTCATGTTTTGCAATTAAACTAGTACACTTTGCTTTGTAGAGGCAGGACAGTCTCATTGTTTCAATTCAAATTCTATTTAAAAAAAAAACTGTCGACAAATGATTATCCTGAGAGCTGCTGCTGTCAGTGCTGTGCCTCACTCAGTAATTTTTTTTTACTCCCTATGGTATGATTAAACATATATTTTCTAACATAAAATATGCATTTTATTTTATATTCAGACCCGCTTGATTTGTAAGTCCACTGTATTCATTGTTGGTTCCTGCTAACTGTCCCTCTTTCTGTTCCAGGAAACAACAACGACATATTTTTTCCTAGTAATTCAATTCCTGTCATAGTGATTATACAGCAACACCTCTATGAACAATCAGCCCATAAAATATGAATGCAAGTCCCTGAAAGTTTTCCTTATTCACTTAAAAGTAATTCATTAACTTTAAACAGAGGGTGCCTGTTTTTTAAAGTTAAGCAAATCTAACTATAAGAAATATTTCAGGAACTGGCTAAATAAAACTCCAGTATAACCAGGTTGAAAGATGGCAATGGTCAAAATGTCTTTATCCAAAAAGGCCTGTTTTAATAACTGCACCTTGTCCATTGTTGCACAGTTATACATTAAATCAGCAGTTCAAAAATGTGTAAGAAACTGCTAATGTGTCCTTGATCATCTGTTCACAAATAAGGAAGTTGTTGATTAATGGCGAATGTTTGCCTTTCCCAGGACAACCAGCGCAGTTTGACCATAATTTCAAAGGACCTGTAAAGAATAGGTAAGCCTGACTCAAAGCTCACTGGATAGGTGGTGAAATTCTTACATTTTAACCCTCCTGTCCTCTGTCCAGCTATGTGGTTCCTGGTGTAGTGTGTGTGTGTGTGTGTTTTCTTTTGGCCCAGGAAGACACATTTATCACATTTAATGAAGACACATTTAACAAAATCAAAAACCCATGCAAAGCTTACCCTGTTCACTTTACTTAATACTATCTCACTTTCTTTTTCTTTTCTTTTCTTTTCCTTTTTTTTTCTTTTTTTTTTTTTACACAGAGGGTGTACAGATATAATCTGCTGTATTCTCTTCCTGCTGGTCATCATTGGCTACATAGTAGTTGGAGTTTTAGGTAAGAGAAACCCAACCCTGCCAGCACAGGCATTATGTGCCCAACTGTGTTTTCATATGTCCTCATGTTTTTCACTTCATACTCATTGCTGCTATATACTATAAAATACTATAAATACTATAAAATAATAATGACAATAATAGTGAAAGAAAGTCCTAGGACAGTTATTTGCCATTGAGGAGACAAGATGCAGTGGGGATAAAAGAGACCTGGAGTCTTTTAGTCTTCCTCACAGGTACTCTAAAACGGCGGCCGGAAGGCAACAACTCAAACTCACTGTGAAGTGGATGGTTCAAACAACTCATAATAGAATGAGCCTTTCTAAGCACATTTCTATTGTAAATGGCCAAAAGTCCATCTTGCCAGCGCCCTGAAATTTTGCTAGCAGTTTTTACCAGAAGTCCCAACCGATTCTTATTCTTCACCGTCAGGTTACCAAACCAGGCAGCGATACAAAAAGACATCACAGATTCGAACACAACTTCTATAAAACAATAACAACATCTCAGATGAGACATTAAATGATCTCATTTTCCTTAAAAAGAACAGTCTTTGTTGAACTTTTTTTTTTAGTAGTGGCATCAGCATGAGATTCAAAACACAGTTTATGGTCAAGTACCACACCTAGATATTTATAACTCTCAACTATCCCAATATCGGCAGATTTAATGATAGTGGGTGATGAGCTATAAGAGGACTTCCTAAAATCAATAATCATGTCTTTAGTTTTTGACACATTAAGTGAAAGGAAGGACTCATCACACCAATTCACAAAATCATCTACAACCTGTCCATGGCCTGACTCGTCCCCCACTAGAAGACTGACGATCACTGTGTCGTCAGCAAACTTCAGGATATGTCTGTTCGTGAAATTGCTGCGACACTCATTCGTGTACAGAATGAACAGTAGGGGAGAGAGGCAGCAACCCTGGGGTGATCCAGTAGAGGAGGAGAGCACATCAGAAAATACATGATTCACCCTCACGCATTGTGACCTATTAGTCAGAAAGTCTGTCACCCAGCCGACCAGACTAGTGTCAAGCTTGAAATAATTGTAAAGCCTGTCAGCAAGTAAGAAGGGTTGAATTGTATTGAATGCTGATGAAAAGTCAGCAAATAATAATCTTGCATGGGTGTGGGGGCCTCAAGATGCTTATACAAGAGATGCAGGAGTGTGACAGCAGCATCCTCCACACCTCTCCCTGCTCTATAGACGAACTGGAAGGGGTCAAGATGGTGTTCAACATGCATTAAAATCTCCATCTTAATTATCTTCTCAAATAACTTCATCACTAAATAAGTCAGAGCCACAGGCCTAAAATCATTCAGTACCTTAGGAGAACTGCCCTTAGCAACAGGAACAATGATGGCATGTTTCCAAATCTTACGTACTGTCTGTAGCTCTGAAGAAAGTGAGAAGATATGGTGAAAAATCCCACTCAGCTGATCAGCACAAGTTCTCAGTACCTGTCCACAGATGTTGTCAGGTCCAGGACTCTTGCTTTTAGTGTTTCTAAAAAGATTAGCTACCCCCTCTCATCAATACAAATTGATGGGGGAGTGATAGTCTTTTCCCTCAGTGTGCTGGTCTGCCTAGAACAGTCAAAGTTCTCAAAACGAAGGTAAAAACTGTCAAGACTGTCTGCCAGATGTTTGTCAGAGGTAAACCCCTCTAAGGTCTAATTAGTCATGTGTCCGTGTTTTTCGTATGAAGCTACTATGTAGTTGATATAAAGAACTAGGTAGGGTGGAAGAGCAAGCCTGCCTCTATACAGCAGGCTATAACAATATGTAACCCATCAAGTCACTATTTAACTTTCTGACTTCACAGAAACTACTGGTTTTTAGAATCATTCATCGTTCATGAATTTTGTTGCATTTAGACCAATTTGTGTTAACTGTTTTTCCCTCTTGTCAAACCAGAAGATTCATTTAATGGCAGAGATTTACAGCTCTTGATTTATAAATGCCAAGTAGATTACATGATGTAAAGGATTACACTTGTTGTTTCTTTCAGTTGTTTAGTTTCTATTGTTACTATGAACAGCTATGTTTTTCATATAGTTCCAGTCAGCAGCTTTTTATTGCTCTGTCATCAAACTCATTCCAACACTCAGGGCCATCTGTTATCTAGAGCAAACACAGCGGCCTGATGGGTCATGAAGTGACCTTATTTGTGTGTTCAATGGCTAGTATTTCCCAAATCTATTTCCTCCATTGAGATTATTAAAAGCACTGCACACAAGGGTGGATTTATAGTGGGAGAAATCTGCAAGCAACACATTGAACAAGATGGATTGGGTCAAACATTTACACGATTGGCTTTTAGTTTCTTTCTGAGTATTAATTTGTGCTTTTTTTTTCTCCCCTCTGTCAGCTTGGATCTATGGCGATCCAAGAGATATTCTTTACGCAAGAAACTCAACTGGCTGGTTCTGTGGAGTTGGGCCAAATAAGTAATTTAACCATTGTTTAGAGTCATTTTATTTAAATATAGAAAATATATACACGCTTAATAATATAATATGAAATAAAAACTTTATTCATGTCTTTCAGAGACCGACCCAACTTGCTTTACTTTGACATTCTCAAATGTGCAACGTCTGTCAATGTGATGGCAAGTGTTCTCAATGGTTTCCAGTGTCCAACCACGCAGGTACACACAGCTGCTGCAGTTGCCCTTCCTGTTCAAACTCTTTACTTTCCTCTCCGTGCTGCATAAATATTCCTATTTTTTTCATTACCCATAGGTGTGTGTGAAAGAATGTCCCTCTGACTTCTGGGCCGTGAAGATACAGTCGTACCTTCCAGGTGAAAAACCTGCAAACGTTTTCAATCCAAATTACTGCGTGCCATCTCTTAACCTCAACAGTTCTAACTTGGTAAGCTACAAATGGTGTTTAAAAGAAAGTATTCTTGTCACGCTACTGGGCTGGCGGCGTGAACAGCCAACTTTGTGAAGATCATAACTCGAGAACAGGGAAACTTGAGACTTTCAAATCTCAGTAAAGTTTGAATATTAGTGACCTCGATGCTTAAAGTCAAGGTCAGAGGTCATGTTTTTTGTACAATATCCTAGGAAATCAGATCTATTAAAAATCTTGGACGAGTTCAAATCTCGGTGACCTTGACCTCAAAGTCAGTGTCAGAAAATCTTAAAATAACTTGCATTAACTGATAGAAGATGTTGCATAGAGGTTTCAGATTTATGCCATAGCTGCAGTCTAGGAGGCAGGGCTAGCACTGGTGGCTGTCTCTATTTTTATGTATTCTATGTATGCAATATTTATTTTTTGGCCAAAACTTGATTGTTAAACATGTTTTTCAGAGTGTTAGTGAGATTGTACAAAAGGAGCGGTGTCCTTTCATGCTCATACCTACAACCCCTGGTCAGTAACAAATTCATATTACTACTTTCATTTAAATTTCCTTGTATGTTCAATACACAGTACAGTACCTTGTGTATAGAGATCTAAAAAACATTCTAACTCCATATTTATGGTTAATTTTATTTTCCTTTTTTGTTCTGTGTGGTTAGTGCTGGGGAGATGTTTTCCTGATATCACAGCCTTGGGGAACATACCTTTATACTTTGCGAATGTTCCAGGCTTGCCTGCCTCAGTGAATGACACTGTTGCCCTCATCAAAAATGGCACTGGGTAATAGACATTATCAAGATGACTATGAATCTAAATGAACCCACAGACTTTAATAATCTTGTGTCTTTTTCCTCCTTATCAACAGCACAGGGTTGGTGGTTTTGTGAGTCTCTGTTTAGCCGTAGCGTAGCAGCTAGTTCTAGTTGCTCTTGTTGCTGCGTTTAACTCACTTATACACAGCGGCCTTAGATTTCATGTGACGCACTGTCTTGGGATTTGCAGCCCTAAAGCATTAATGAGTAGTTGTCTTACACTCTCTGTCTGCCTATGCTGAATATCTTGGGTTATTTCTGGTTTCTATGACTTCCCAGCTTTATTAGTGTCACATTAGACATGTAGAACATAATTATATAAAAATGGTCACTGTTGGCTGCATGATGATCTTTTTACGCACCTTTTAATTACCCCCGTACCACTTTTAGAAATGGGTTTTAAATGCTGTTGTTCGTTGTTTTGTTTTTTTTGTTTATTTGTTTTTTTCATTTGTAGTATTTGTTTTATCTGATAATGACTTTTTACTATTTAAAAGCAAAAGTGCCACCATCACATCTTGTCCTGTTTTGTCTTCGTTAGGGGCATTATCAACAGCTTTAACGCTAAGGACATCGCCACCCGAATCTTTGCAGATTTTGCATCGTCATGGCCGTGGATCATCCTGTGAGTTTCCCTGCTGAACCAGCATTGCACACTGCCACCTGCTGATGTACAGATAGAAGTCAGATTTTGTAATGAAGTTTTGATGATATCGAATAAGCCTTAACACAAAGTAGTAGTGTCAACTTAATATCTAAAATGCTGTATCAGGTGCTCTGTCTTAATAAGAAAACTAACAGAATACAATCACTTTCAATTATTATTTTTAATATAAAAATAAATGATTACTGTATATTAATATACTTGTCAGTGAGTTCAGATGATCTGTTTGCTATCAAAAAGGTACCAAGTTATTGTTTAAAGCATGTGGTTATCAGCATACACTTACATCCTCTTCACGGGGAACACCTGCACAGTGTAATTCAATTAGAAACATGACATGAATTCTGCTTTTACATAATCTATGCATTTTCTTTTTGTCATGTAGGTTAATGATTTCAGTGTATTGCAAATACACTACTGCCCTCACAATTGCTTCAGGAGCAAATATAAAATATTACCTTATTGACAGTGTCAGCAAAAAAGTAAATGGTACCAGTAGAAGTTGTGGCAGAGGCTTTGTATGAGATTACATTAAGTTGGATATGTGTTCTTAATATAGTTTACATCTTTCTCACGGCTTTCTTTTTACCTTAAAATTGTTGCTTTAATTTCTTATAAATGTCCTAACTGTCCCTCCATCCTGTCCACTTGTCCTGTCTCAGTGGTTTGGTGATAGCCATGCTTGTCAGTCTGTTGTTCCTGTTGCTGTTGAGGTTTACCGCTCCAGTCATGGTGTGGGTCCTCATCATTGGAGTGTTGGCTGCTGGAGCTTATGGTAAATACACACCTGGAATAGTTTTTAAATCAGGCACACAGAGGTGCAGTGATGTCTGGATATAAAGAGGACCTAGTTATTTTATTTGTTGAAATACAAAGTGAAGTTAAAAAAAACAAAACAATTTTTTTCTTTTTTCTTTTTTCAGGAATATGGCACTGCGCCTGGGAATATATAAACTACAAACAAAACTCTGCTACCATCACTACAATTGGATTCACCACAAATTTCCAGAGTTATCTAGAAGTCCAAGAGACTTGGCTGGCATTCTGTGAGTGTCATTAAAATGCTATTTAGTTCTAACCTTTGCTGTGCTGTTCAAATGTCACCAAATATTTCTCTGTCTCGTCTTTGTAATGTTCTCAGAGGTTGAGAGCGAGCAAGTTGTGGGTGCATTAATAAGCTAATTGGGTCAAGTGTTGGATATAAAAGTAAATAAATTAATCTAGAACTGGAAATTATGCATTTACACTAGAAAGAAAGTGCTTTTCTTTATATGGCCATTTTGACAGAGTTTATGCACAGCAGCTATTCTGTGGTATTTTACAAGTAAGAGTACAGAGGAAAAGAGAGGTATAAAATCTAAATAAACAAGGACATTATTGGCACATTATGTGTGTACTGAAATCAGTATATCTAAAAATAAATGCAATAAAACCACTGTTGGCTTGCAGGAATTGCATGTCATGTTTACAGCACCTCTTGAATAATGACATTGTAAAACAGATTCAGTAACACAAATATCCTTTGGTTTGGGGGTTATAGTTTTCTTTGTTTTACACTGACACATTAAGCATTGGTAGCTTAATGTTGATTGTTAAAAGATGAATTCTTTTGTGTGTCTGTGCTAAAGGCCACAGTTTATTCGGCAGTAGTTACACACAGTAAAATATACAAAACAAGTATACACACATACACATACATGAGTAAGGTACATAGGTATATAAAAGTTCAAAGCTAGGCATGTTAAAAGATCAGAACAAATAAAGTACATTACAAGTAAAGTAACAGGGAGAACACATGTGGGCTAATATCTGTGTGTATGATTGTGGTGTGTAGCAGTTGGTTGTGGGCTTGTTCCTTTTTGTGACTCTTGTTATTCTGCTCCTCAGTGATAATTTTATGCATAGTTGAGGGGATCCTTCTGCTGACCCTCATCTTCTTACGCACAAGAATCCTCATTGCCATCGCCCTCATCCAGGAGTCCAGCAAGTAGGTTAAACAAAACGAAAAATCATCCACAGGACTGGCTCGCTTTTAACAAATGTGATGTGAATAATTCAATTCTTAATCTTAAAAGGGACTCTATTAGTTTTACTTATCACAATAAAAGTAACAGTGCGTTTTTATCTTATTGTGAAAATGTCACAAAACCTTGGCATGACCTCATGATGTGTGTTGATATTCTGCAGAGCTATCAGCTACATGATGTCCACTCTGCTGTACCCTGTGGTCACCTTTGTTCTCCTGGTGGTGTGTGTGGCTTACTGGGGAGCTACTGCTTTGTATCCATTATTGTTATGTTTGCATGTGTGTACATGTTATTCTCAGGCTACACTATGGTTTGTAATATATAGATGATATTTGATAAACGCTTTCAGTTCTTTTCTTAAACAAATGGATGCAGATATTTGGCTACTTCAGGAAGTCCCACCTACAAAGTGGTGGCTCTGAACTCCACCATGAACGACTGTAGTAGTATCGATGGCACCAAGAACTGTGACCCTCTGGTGAGCCTACTGGGGATTAATTTCCAAGAATTTTTTTTCCTTGACTTGTCTAGGAGATAATTAACTGTAATTCAATTCAGGGTCACCTGATCCAGCCCCAACTATAATCTTCATAATAAGGCTGAAAGTTTTGATTTTTTTTATCTTAAAAATAGAGAGGTATGTTTTGTGAATTCAAACTGGGACCTTGCTCCATAGCAAAGGGACCTGATAGCTGAAGTTTTACCTCACGGTCTTGGAGCAAAGTGTTGTGATATGATGATTGATAGTCTTGTCATTCAGGATTAAAGAGGATTTAAAACGATTGTTTAATTGGTTAATAATTGGTTTACTGTTTGTTTGTTTGTTTGTTTTTGGTAGCCTTTTGGCAAATACATGCACAACCATTTCATACGCCATCACTGCTACTTTCTTGTTCTCCTCGCAGAACTTCACCTCATCGGATTACCCGAACTGCCCCTCAGCCAGCTGCATCTTCATCAACTACAATAGCACGGACACCTTCCGGAAGAACCTCCAGTACCTGCACATCTACAACGTGGTGGCTTTTCTCTGGTGTGTCAACTTTGTCATTGCTCTTGGACAGTGCACACTGGCTGGAGCTTTCGCCTCCTACTACTGGGCTTTCGAAAAACCGTCTGGCATCCCCATGTTCCCTCTCTTTGGAGGTTTTATACGCTCACTCAGGTAGGTTAATGAGCAACTACCACATCCTGCAACAATGAATGAGTAAAGAGTAAATGACCCAGAGGTGCCATTTTGAGACCCAATTCTTTTTATATGATTACAGTATGTTTCAGAGGATAACGCACACAAAGCCTAATATTTTCATAATTTATAATTGGGGGGGCTGAAGAAATATTAGAAACGTGGATTATTTTTCCATTAAGCTGCCGCGGATGACTGTGAACGTAACTTTGTTTTATGTTCTGTAACTTGTCAAACGTTTTTACCTAGAAGTCAAAGTCTTCAAGTAGAGGGTGATTCTTAGTACAGGCCGACCGCAGCAATTACACTAGCCACATCTCTATTTTTTATTTTAACTCTGGTTTGTAAATTGTCTGCTGTACACAGCTAATCTAATATTTCCTGACATGATGTCCCACATAAGTTTTGTTCTTCTTAAAAAAAAAGAACTACATTATCAATGCTGCTATTTCATCATTCATTCTTCAGCACGTTGCATTCAGTAGACAGTAGACACATGTCAGTATAAAAGATGGACATGCCAACATAATGCCAGCCACTGATTTTTCATGTCCTGTTTTGAAGCCTTGACTTGAGCGCTGTAATCTTAGTGTTTTGAAACCAGATGTCATGAGGCTGATCAGACTGAGAAACTGAGGGACACCCCATTCATTGCTAACCATTGGCCATATCCTAAGTAATACTCCTTCCTGACTCTAAAAATGATCCCAATTTACAAAATGGACTTGATGTTGTATTTACGAAACTAACAACTGGACCTAAAATCTTACCACAGAGCGAAGGAGCTAAAGAAGATTTTCACATATGTCTTTGTAAAAACAGAAGTGTCTGTTTAATTGTCGTTGCCAGTTTTAGGCAGTTCAGTATTAGTTTAGTTTTTACACGTGGAATCTACATATATCTTTTAAACTGGCTAAGAATACAACATGTAATGATTTTTCAAGGTACCATTTGGGCTCGTTGGCATTTGGTGCTTTGATCCTGACCCTGGTTCAGATCATGAGGTTGATCCTGGAGTACATTGACCAGAAAACAAGAGGTAAGAGTGATAATATTCTCAGATGTCACTGCCACAGGATACGAGTAAAAGTATATTTTGAAATAACTAGGTGGTCAAAGATGTTTATATACTAAGACACTAAGAATTTTCCCTGACTTGTCGTCTCCAGGGTCGCAGAACAGTTGTGTGCGTTTTATATTGTGCTGCCTGAAGTGCTGCTTGTGGTGTCTGGAGAAGTTCATCAAGTTCATCAACAGGAACGCTTACATCATGGTGAGAGGACATCATGTGAAAAACAGCCTTTGATATTAACTATAAGCGTTTCTTTTTCTACTCTAAACATGATAAAATTTGTTTTACTATCTTTACATAATTTATCCAGTATTTCACTGGAGTCTGAAAACCACTTTTTTTTTTCTTTTTTTTTGTCAGATTGCCATTTATGGGAAAAACTTCTGTGTCTCAGCCAAAAATGCTTTTCAGCTGCTCATGAGAAATGTGATAAGGTTTGTGTTGTAGTTATTTCCACAGTAAAGGGTCTGTGCTTAGTACTTCATGCTTACAGTTCCTGTAATGCTTGTACAGAACATGAATGTATTTGCACATGTTTGAGAGACTGAGTGATTTAGTGTCGTGTTTCTCCGTCCTGTCCTGCTTGTGCTCTCAGGGTTGTGGTGCTCGATAAAGTCACAGACCTGCTGCTGTTCTTTGGGAAGCTGATGGTGGTTGGAGGTGTAGGTAAGGATGACATTGATTCATCTAGCAAATCTGTCACTGTGGGGTTTTTTGTAAAAATACTCTGTAGCAGGTTTTATGTTATTTTAGAATATTTTCAATTAAATTTGTAGATTGATTTTTAATCTGTTGGGGAGATGTTCCAATTTATATTTATAAAGGAACTAGACGAGTCTGGCCTGGTCCAAACTCGTCTGCCTTTTAAGCTGTTACAATTGTCAACAAGTTGATAAATGGTCTTTGTGCTGTGTGCTGGTGAGTGCAGTGGAAGCATCAGAGAAAACTCAAAACAGCTGCAAGCTACATCCGCAAACATGGTGGAGAGGCAAATTTATGAGATTAAAAAAACAAATCAGCTCTATGCTGTGCATAGAGCTGGTAAAGAGTGCACAAGGCAGAAACACTGCCAGTGTGTTTGGAAGCTGCCAGGGACGAAATGTCACAGACACGCACACGATGTGCACCCAGGGTGAGACGGGAACGCCCTGTGGGTTGATCACTGTGACTGACTCTGAGACACTCTCATTTAAATCACCAGTCATCTCTCATTGGAGTATGATTGAACTTTGAAGTTAAATAAGTGGAAACTGGAAAAGTTCAGTTTCTAGTTGAGTTCCTGCCAAACAGAATCTGTTTCAGTTGTTTTTAGCTGCATGTTAAAACAATTAGTGCTTTAAGGGGAGTGCTAAAACACAGGAAGTTCAAACAATCAATTTAAAGAAAAAGAAAAAGTACAACTAAAATATATACAAAGCTGCAATAGTTTACATTCAATCATTAAAAAAAGTGATAAATGCTAAATTAGAAAGTACAAAAGAAACCCTGAAAATGATGAAAGCATCTCAGCAGCATTTGGTCACTGCTGATTAAACTCTAATATCTCAGTTTGTCTGAAAGAATAGGTTCTGAAGTCTGAATCTCCTTTCCAGGTGTTTTGTCTTTCTTTTTCTTCTCTGGACGAATTAAGCTGCCGGGCTCCAGCTTCCGTTCCGAAAACCTCAACTACTACTGGATGCCAATAATTGTGAGCTAATCTCTTTTTTTAGGATAGTTGTCCTTGTTTCCATTTTTCAGGGATTCGTCATTGATTTATTTTTTTCCTTTGTTCCTGTAGACGGTGGCGTTGGGTAGCTACCTCATAGCACACGGATTTTTCAGCGTGTATAACATGTGTGTGGACACACTCTTCCTCTGCTTCTGTGAGTAAATACAATTTACTGAATAATGTTTGATCACATTATTTCCACATAAGCGAGCAGCGCATTGCTCACACTCGTCTTCCTGTCTCACCCACAGTGGAAGACCTGGAGCGTAATGATGGATCTGCAGAGAGGCCGTACTTCATGTCTAAAGGCCTCATGAAAATCCTCAATAAATCCAACAAGATTCAAAAAAAGCAGAAAGCTAAGGACTGAAGATATTTGTTGGGGTTTTCTGCATATGTATATGAAACCACACAAAACTGTCACACACATTCAGGATGTCTTTCTTTGTATCTCTTCACTTTTAGATATCATTAGCTAGGTTTAACAAAATTACTCTGCAATTTAGCACTTTTTAATAGCTTGCTTTTTGTTTTAACATTTATATTTAGTATTAATGACTGTACATATAAAAGGACCGAGAGATTCCAAGTAATGCAAATCTATTCATCTGTTCATTTGTTTTTCATTAGCACTTTTCTGTAAGGTGATCTTTCTTTGCTTTAGCAGCATTTAATCCTCCTGCTGGTTGATTGGTTGTTACAGTTTTGAATGTCAGTTGAAAGTTAAGACTCAATGTACAACTTGAATTCTAGAGAAACATTTAAGCTAATTTCTAAAAATGCTCTTATATATTTTGAGATTGGTAAAGTTTTTATACATTTTTATGTTCACAATATTGTTAATTAATTGTAAAAGAATAAAGTTGTAAATATGAACATCTGCCTCCAGCAGCTTCTGTGTGGATTCTCATCGTTTTAGAGCCATTTTTTCCTACCTCTGAGTTCAGTTTCATATTTACTATCAGAATCACCTTTTTTACTTTCACAAGTAAAATATTACGGTATTCGCTATATGGTCCACATGATAGTTGTATTTTATTAGAACTTCATTAGGATTTTCGGGTAAAACCCATCTCACATTGGCCTTGTATAGTGCACTCTGCAGGATTGTACTGCATGAATTGTAGATTGGGGTTTCTAGTCATTTTAGAGCTTTTTCAACATATCTGAGACGAGACCAGTTTAGAGCTGACCGATAAATCTGCCCCTTTCACAATAGGAAGAGATATTGATTTATTCACTGATCTGATTTTGGAGAGTGCCTTGTATATTGTAGTCAGTAGTTTGGGGGTTTTGAGATTATGGATAGCACCACAATTGATAGTGTTTATAATTTGACCTGATTAGGCTTAAAAAATTTTTCACTGTAGAATTAATTTGATGATTGTCTAAAAATCTATTCACATTAATCCCTTATTGTAATTCTAATCTGTCAGATGGAATGAAGTCTATTTCTAAATATATGTTTGGAGCATTTTAATTCCTTTACAACTGCAATCTAGGAAGTTTATCATGTTATTGTCTTGTCAGGCTTCAGGGTTGTTCCAGATGGGTGTATGCATGGGATTAATGAAGACTGAAGATTTTTAAAAACTCCCACCATGCTGTCATAGATGAGCCAATATTAATGCTTTTAAAGCATACGTGTCATTTGATGTTTCAGCTACTGAATGGTAGCACTGAAATCTCTATTTTTACATAGTTTTACCTAGAATTATTTTATTCTTCAATTATTTTCATTAAATATATTTTATGAATATTTAATTTTCCAGTCTGAATAAAAGTCCCTGAAAGTTTTGTTTATTCTTTCAGGCTCCAGTACTGTGTTTTTAGCACATATGGGTTTTCTTTTTTTAACTGGTTAGCTAGAAATCAACCTGATTTGTTCCCATGTTCAAAATTTGGCAAGTGCAGTCTTTGTCCTAACAATCGAGTTCTGTTTCTTTCTTTTTTTGGTTTGTTTTAAATCAATAATTTCATTTGATTTTAGTTTTGCCTTGTGTATTAAGCTCAGCATTTCCTGTTCCTGGGAGAAAACATAGGCTTTGTCTAAGGATTTAATTGTTTCTTCTAATTGTTACCCTAACACAAGAGGAAGGTTAAGTGCTTGATGATCAGTTGAACTCTTAGGAGACTAAAATAATGTTGTGCATGTTTCTTATCTCATCCAACTAAAAGCTCCACCCTAAAATGTGTAGATTAGATTGAAATCTCCGATTATTTACTTCAAATTACTCTTAGAAACTACAATAGCTCATCCAGTTAATTAAGCTGCTCTTGAATGTAACATTGTAATGTTTATCCAGTTTGAATTGAGCTTTGCAAATGTGAAAACATCGTATTCTATTAATATTAATCACAAGGCACTGGCATGCATGACATGACTAGGAGCTGCAGGTGTCCCTGCAGGTTTTAGATCTCACCCTGGGTCAACACGCCTGAATCCCATGATTAGTTCATTACCAGGCCTCTGGAGAACTTCAGGACATGTTGAGAAGGTAATTTATCCATTTAAATCAGCTGTGTTGGATCAAGGACACATCTAAAACCTGCAGGGACACCGGCCCTCGTGGACTGGGATTGGGGACCCCTGGCCTATAATATGTGAAACATGTCAAATGAATCCCTTGTGAATGATATTAAGCCACAAACAGCATTCCTGTTACAAAGTAAAAGTCCCAGTTTTTAGCACAACACCCATTTTACCTCTGACTGCATAAATATGACAGAAAAATAATGAAAAATCACAACAGGTCAGCTTTTAATGTAGCAAATGATCACATCTGAGAAGCTTTCAATAAATAACTTGATCATTTTCTGTAAGTTAACTCAGTTGTTTAATTGCCCACTTCAATAAAATAAAAAATAAATAAATAAAAAAAAAGACAACACAGAACGAGACCATGTTTTAATCTTAGTTCATTTTTGGTTTTGCACTACGTCTCCATGTTTCTCCAAAGACTTCCATCACTCGTTTTAGTGTCACATAAGCCTCACAACATCAAGTATTGAGAGAGGATGAGCCCTGGGCAACTATAGAGGACCCGCATTCATTTCTGACCCCGATATGATTGTTGAAGTGCTAAAGACCTGGATGCAAATCAGCGGAGCTCGGCTTGAGTCATTCTGGATTCCCAGGCAGAGCTCACCGCGTGCTATAAAGTTACAAGAAGCCTTTCAGTGTGAAGTGTTTCTAAAGAGGGGAAAAAATATAAGAGGAACAAGTGCTCATCATACTCCTAGTAACTCACACTTGAGTGCAGTTGATTTCTGCATAACTGTGGGAGATTCTGATGTGGGAAAACATGAAGCATAAAGCGCTATGACTCCGATTCGTTTATTTTGGCCCATGTTTGACTAGAATATTCAAGAAGAAAAAACACAAAAAAAAACCAAAACAAAACAAAAAAAACCACAAAAAAAAAACCTCAGGGGTCACTTAACACTTTGCACTTCACATTTTTAAACACATTAAAATGAATTTGTGTCAGTTACTCTGCTGTACAGTCAAAAGAACTACAAGCCTCGTCAAATCATCACATTAGCGGGGCAACAAAATTCTGCTTTCTCAGGAGGGGGATTATTAACTTTTTAAATCAAACGAGCTCCGAAAAGCAAGAAGCATCTCAAGACCCACATCTTGTTCTCTTTTGCTCTCCACGGCTGGTCCTCCAGTCAGAAATACATAAAAACAGCATTTACAATATCCATATGTACAAATACAGAATGTATACACACGCACTCAGCCACATACAGTCAGGAGAAATCAAAGGACGTAATTTAGATCTGTTTTTTTTTTTTTTTTTTTTTAAATCATGTGTGAGGAGACCAAACTGCTGCTTTTCAATCCTGCATATTGATTTATTCTGCCCCCTTTTGTTAACCGTGCACCTCACACTCTTTAAAGTAGCTGATGTGGGCATGAAAAACAACCTAACCGGCCCATTTTCCCCCAAACACGCAGGGAACTACAAGGAACAAGTGGTCCGACAACGGCACGCGCCCCGAGGTGTAGGGCAGCTCCGACTACAGACAGCTTCACAGTGCGAAGGCAGTTTTTGTTAAGACAAATGTTTAGAAGAAGAAGAAAAAAACCAACAAAACACAAAAGCATCCCACAGGGCTGCTTCTGTCTGTCGCCAATTCTACGAGAACGTCTCCTCCCTGTATTCTAACCCCTCTCACACCCTTCCTCTCTGTGCTTCAGGAAAACCCACTTTCCTAAAGACTGCTCCACCCAGCTTTCTTCTTCTGCAACACTGGACACCAAAAGACGAATAAGATCTCGCGACGTAGCTCACCCTGATCATGTAATACTGCCTCTTTATGCTCTCTGTGCATCCATCTACAGCTGTGTGCACACTGGGAGGGCTTACTCGCCTTGGGGGACAGGCGCTGCACTACTTTCCAGTGAACTTCTTGCATAAATAAAGAGCAGGTGGAGGAGAGGGGTGGGGCCGAGTGTCCTGAAGTGATCTGATATAGTGAGGAAGAGAAAAATCAAACTTCTGTATTCATGGTCTCAAACACAAACCTCCCTCTACCCCCTCCGGTTAGAAAATGGAACGCGAGTGTGTGTCTGTGGCTCGGGTTAAGTGTGCGAGTTGTGTTTGCCGTTTTGTTTTTTTGTTTAATGCGCCCCTCCCTCTCAGACATCAATAATCACTTGTGTGTCCGCCACCAGGTCTGCGTCACACGCTTAGCAGCCAGAAGAAGAAGAAGATGGCGACGAACAGGAATAGAGAGTCTTGCCAGTTGTTATTGCCGTTGTTGCCGTTGCCGTTGCCCTGGTGGTCACCGACGTACTGATCTACAGGAAGAGGAGAAGGATTGTGAAGGTTAGTATAGCTGTGAGTGTTTATAGTTTGTTCCTTGGGGAATTTTCCTTGTGCACCTCTGGACTGCATCCAGTTCTGGAGCAATTTTCAGGTTGCTCCTGCTCTGATCGTTTCCTGTGCCAAACTGACTCTGAGCCCACATGTCTTTAGTCGTTTTCTCCTCCGTTCTAGATCTATTTTAACAGCCTGAGGCATCTGAGTTTTAGTTTTGTTGGGGGGG
>NW_005187627.1:750839-820064 GCF_000239375.1 Pundamilia nyererei | reverse complement strand
GGGGGGGGTGTAGTACACTGATGCAGTTTTCCCATTGATAAAACGCAATGTGCACTGGAACATTTTGACCTCTAGAGGGCAGTGTTACTGCATGCTCACACAGCAAATTTCACATTGATGGTACAAACTCCTTAGTGGAAGATTTTGCCACTAAAAATAAATAAATGTATAGCTTTCTAACTCCAACTTCTGAAAAAAGAAAAAGTGTTCATTTGTATTCTTTTTGCTCCTGTGGTAGAAACGACCTTCCATACATCAGCACAAGAGAGACTGTGCTGACCCCCAGCAAAGAGAGACTGATGGGAAACAGTTTTCACTATAATGCTGGTCAATTTAAATTTACAATAGAATCTATTACAAGTATCTGGAGATGAGTGACAGAGAAAACATGTGCTTTAAAATGAAACTATACTAAATCTAAGATGGAAAATTAAAGACCAATTAAACAGGTCCAGCAGTGAAACGTGGAGAAATAACAAGGAAGAAACTTTTAGGGTTTTAATCGTGGCTTAGGGGATTAATGCTGCTTAAAACCAATCATTTAGCACACTGATAACCTGAGGGCTTCAGACTCGCAGTCTTGTAATTATTCACACTGATGAGTCAATTTATTCAGGCCTGACTACAGATTTGCTAATGCTTGCATGTCCTACAACTATCATACGCATGCATGTGTAAATCCAAGGAAGAAAATCCAAACATCATTTTTGGATTTGCTAAAATTCTTTTGAGCTGGACTTTTACTAAACACACAGGCTCCTACAGGCACACAGAGAGCCTTGTTATACACTCAGTTTGAATGAATACAAAAGCACAATAATTAATATCTGTTAACAACAAAACTTTATATTATTTTTATTTATATCTCAAGGCTGATATTTTCTGGGGTTCAGCTGTAATAGCAGAAGACTTTATTTCCTTTGTTTACCTGCTCTGTGGAAGGGGTCGTTGGCGTTGAAGACTGTCGTGAAGAAGCCGAAGGGGAACGCTCCGATGCCGAAAGACATGTGGAAGCCGGTGTCCCCGAAACCGCGGAACATCTGAGCGAAGAGAGAAACCCGGCAAAGAAGCTTTAATATAAGCTAAACTCAGCTTTTTATTTAAAAACCAGTGTGAAAATATAAACCAACTCACCCCGCCTCTGCTCTCAGGCTCTGTTCTCTGCCCCTGAGGCCGGGGTGGAGTTTTCAACCTGAAACAGCAGAAACAGTCAGAAAGAAGCTAACAACCAAAAAAGACACACACACACACCGAAGACTCTGCTCACCTGGGGTCCTCCTGGCTGGAGCTCCCTCTGCCGTACAGCGGGATTACTTTCTCTCTGCTGATGCCTGCCTTGCACACGGGACACTGCTGTCGGCTGGGCCGCGTCTCCAACCACTGATGAGGAGGAGCAGAGCAAGGAGAAGGATGTCAAAATGATTGCAATACACGTCACACAAACCGATCTTTATTTGCCGATTCAAGAGTGGAACCTAAGTGACGCTACCCGCTGCATTTTCTAAAACTTTATTTACAGCAAGAGATGTGAAGCACAACATGTTTACAGTGGTGAGCGGTGAAGGAAGTGGCAGTAAGAGGAGGCATTAAGTACATTAGCATCTTTAAGCTGCATTAAATCAACCGACAGGTGCAGCTTCCACACTGAGCTTACATCATCACCCTGAACTGATTGTGCTGATTACAGGCCTCCTCTCAGGACTGTGGACCTTCACTGAGGTCTTCCTCGCTGTGCTGTTAGTTTGACCCCCTTAAAATGAAGCCAATAATAATCCTGAGCTAAATGCTAGGAGCCTTTACAGACTGCTTCAGCACAAAAAGCCCCACCCACCTGCTGTCTGAACCTTGTGGGGGGCAGCCAATCAAAAAAAAGTTTACTTAAATGGAAATCAGCTTATTTAAGAAAGCTGAGGAGCCTCGTCAAGTTCCAGTATAATATAAATAATCATAATTTTGAGCTGTGAATCAGGTACACTTTAAAAACAAATATCACAATTTTCAATATTGAAATTAAATGACCTTGAACTGCTTAATCAAGTCTCTAAAAACCCTGTAAAAACACTACAGGAAGTATGAAACACTCACCTGATGAAGACAGGGCCAGCTGTAAAGAGCGAGAAAAGAAAAGATTAATTTACATTCTCACAACAGCATCTTTCAGTTAAAATAACAGACAAACCTGCTTCTCAAAGGTGGCTGATTAAAATGCTCCCTATTGTTTGCATTAATTGGCTTCATCTGTTTTCAAGACTGCGGGCCAGGCCAACCTGCTGCTGCATTGTGGGAGGCCAGGATGCAGGTTTGGGGAGACGCCCCAACACTGAGGTATTTTCAAGACAAACAGTTCTCAAGTGCTGAATATTTCTTCATATTAACAGCTTATAGCTATTTCAAGGCAAACAACAGAAACTGTTTTTGTCACTTTGTGTCATCCACACAAAATGACCAACCTTGAATAAGAAAAAACATATTTACAGCCTGGTACAAAAAACTATTTGGTGGCTGCTGACAGAGGTGGATGTGCAAATACAGTAACTTTTGGCTTATGCATCCATCTTTTATATATGATCTGCACCACTGACATTCTGTCTCATTGGATATCAAAAAAACCCAAAACAGCAATGGGAGATGCTGTTTGAAATGAAAAGAGGGAGATCAGTTTCACTTCACTGTGCAAGCAGTGCTTTCCTTGCTTGCCCTGCTGGAACAGCACTCGCATTCCTCTAACCCCATTCATCTACTGTTTTAACCTTCTGTTCGTCAGCGGTAGCCAATCAGAAGAAACTTAGATTAGTTGGTTTAAAGATTTCAAGAATAAAAAGTATAAAACTTAAAATTTCTCCTTGAAGTGAGCAGAACATTTTTCCACTGGCAATATTTATAAAGAAAACACAGTCAGCAGATTTAACTGTACCTTAAGTGTGCTGGAAAGGTGAAAACAAATTTCTGTGGTTAAAGTTTCCTCTAAGTGCCTCAACTGTTTTCTGTTTGTAAATCCTTTCTACACGCCAGAGATTCTTTGTCAGATAAACTGATAACGTTAAGTAACTAGTGCAGTAGTACTTATATAATTCTTTTCTACTCTAACCCCAGTCATGCAGGGGAACAGGCAGGGCTTGTTTTTGACACCATAACAATTACGTAACATTCACCGCATCAGGTGAGCCCAAGTCCACAACTTAATGTGAACAAACTAACAACCAGCAGAGCCAATCCATAACACAAAACCCTGTGTTAATCTGCAAATCTTTACACACATGCTCAGACTTTCACAGCACGTCTCAGTGTGTACATTGCTTTAATACCAGCTATCAGATTGCTGCTGAGAATGGCTTTCTCGTGGATACCAACAGCTGAACAAAGTGCAAAGCCAAAGTTAATAAAACAAACAAACCACAAGCATGTGGGCACACGTTTAGACAACCTGAAACTAGCTGCTTAATATCAAATAAGTGGCAATGAAGCCAGAATGCAGACTATATGCCTCCTTACGGTACCACAGACTCAAGTGACGTCACTTGAGTCATTTTATAACATTAAAACAAGAATGCAGCAATTAACAAAACAAAAACCCTACTTTGTGACAGCGGGAAGGAAAAACCTTTCAACAGGAAGAAACCTCTGTCAGAACCAGGCTGACCAGAACCAGGCTGGGCTGAGGGGAGCGGGACAGGACAAAAAATGCACTGTGGAAAAGAGCCAGAGATTAATAATAATCCAATAATCCGTACGGCTCATTCCATGTAAAATTAACTTAATTTGGAAGACGTTTCCATCTTATCTCAATAGAAAACTGCGTCAGGCTGAACAGCAAGTAAACTGACTAATCCTGAGGCTCTGATTTTTCATAGCAGCGTTATTTTTGTAAAGACTCTTGCGAAACCTTGTCCACACCTCACCAGATAAAGCCAGAAATTTCTGCTCTCTTGTTAAGAACATGTTCGAGTCTGATCTATGCTTGTCATTAACCACTTTTAAGTTAACCATAAGCGTCAATAAAGAAAGCATAGGACAGTTATGTTATCCACATGAGTCACATCACATTAGTGAGCCTGAATAATCAAACACAGCAGAAACATCAAATAGAGAACTGCTTCCATATCTGTCAGGCTCCAACCTAACCAACATCTTTTATCAATCCTGCCATATTATACTGCACACCTGATTTGCATGCAAGCTTTTGTTTTTATGCTTCATTTCTACACTGTTTACTAGGGCTGCTCGATTATGGCAAAAATGATAATCACGATTATTTTCACTGAAATTGAGATCTCGATTATTTGACGATATTTATTTAACTCTTTAAGTCCTACCATAGAACCAAGTCCGCCAGAGCTTATATTATTTTTTTTACATGTTGTAGCGCCATTTGTGGGAGCATTTCAAGTTGCTATACAACTGTTATAGCCCATATTTTAATAATATGTATGCATTAAGTCCATAGTAACTACATTAATTGCAAAAAAGTGCAATAAACTACAAAAGAATTGAAAATCGTTTTTGTTTTTTTTACATATATTTCTACTTGGAGAAATTTAAGAGGTTTATCCCTCAAAACTTTAAATACAAAAAAGTTGCAAAAAATAGTTTACGACAACAGGAAATTTATTTTGAGTGTCTTCATAGTTTTATTTTGGAGATACACCAATTTTTATATACTGCAGGAAAAACGAAAAAACAATCCTATGATGCAAATTTGCAAAGAAAACAGCAGGTGCATCAAAATAAACTATTTCCAGAAGTGCAATTTGAGTTCTAAGCATCCCAGAAACTATTCAGAAAAGTCAAACATGACCAGTGTAGGCTTTTAAGGCCTACAAGTAAAAAACTACATGTTCCGCGAAAATGACGTCACTTCCGGTTTCGGCCAGGAAATGGCAGACATGCGATAGTTCGCGCTGACGACTGTTTCACTGTGGGAAATGTTCTGAACAGCTGATCGGACCGGCAAAGCGTCTTTCTGGAATATTATGTTTTTGTTCCTGCAAGTGCTGTTTATGCAATTTTTGCAAAGCTATATGTGGAAGGAAACCGTGACCGAGGACAAGCTGATGGCATAAGATGTAAGTACAACTCCTCCGGTTTCATATGCAAAACAAATTATTGCGCTAGCTTACACGTTCAGGTTCTACAGGAATTTAAAAATAGTTACACAAAACGGAGCGTGCTGCTCTGACCGGCTTTAAAGGGTTAACAATGACTTTAAAAAATAATATAAAATAGTGTGCAACACCACTGAAGTTTTTTTAACCTCTCTTTTCAACCAACGGCAGTCACTCTCCTCTCCAAATAACTTCTGCTTAGCTTTCCGAGCTTCCCTCGGGTCCTCTTAATCAGCGGTCTCCAACCTTTTTTGCGCCACGGACCGCTTTATGCCCGACAATATTGTCACGGACCGGCCTTTAAGGTGTCGCGGACAAATGAGGGAGGGGCTAATAATCGGCTCAGTCATTTTTAATGATCGTTGAAAGCCCAGATCGTAATCGTGATTAAAATTCGATTAATTGAGCAGCCCTACGGTTTACACTGAACAATGTGACCTATAAGCAGAATCAATAATTGCACTGGTGTTGATAAAAGATCATCAATCACTCTCTAAGCAGTAACTGTAAAATATCAATATCTACAATATATAACTATTTTCAAAAGATCCAGCACTGCTTTACAGCACATTAGCCTATTCCCGGAAAACATTTCAAAGTCACGTTTACTGCTGGGAATGTGCAACAAACCACAAAGACACAGATTTAAAAACAGCCTCATTTCAGCCCCCAGAGATGGATGATGCACTGGTTTTCATCGCAAAGAATAAGACTGTCCGCAAACATCTCGAGATACAGGCGACCAAAAAAATCCTAAGAACCACTTGTTGCATGACATGATCGAGGAAGTGAAAATAATACCTGATGCAGAAGAGAATCTCTGAATACACGCAGGTCAAACCTTTAGTCTAACGAGTGTTCATTTCAGTATTTGGATGATAGTCAGAGTTAGGTGTAGCATGAAAGCAAGGATCCATCCTGCTTTGCATCAACAGTTTAAGCTCCTGGTGGTTTGATGGAGTGGAGGATATTTTATTGGTACGCTTGGTATCAACTGAGCATCATTTAAACACCCCTGTCTACCTGAGTATAGTTACTGACCATGTCCAACCATTTATGACTACAGTGCACCATTTTCTGATGGCTGCTTCCAGCAGTTTAACACACCATGTCACAAACCTCAGATCATCTTAAACTGATTTCTTGAACATGACAATTAGCTCACTGCACTCAAATGGACTCCGCAGTCATCAGATCTCAGAGCACCTTTGAGATGTGATGGAACAGGAGACTCGCATCATAATATGAGCAGGAACTGTGTGATGCTATCATATCAATATGGAGCAGCACATTGTTCGATATATGCCACGAAGAATTAAGACAGATCTGAAGGCAAAAAGGGGGTCCAACTCCTAAAAGTAACCAATGAGTGTAGATTTATGTAGTGATTAAAAGTTGGTGGTTCCCAAAAGAGGGTTTAGGATGTCTCCAGTCAGATTAAGGAAAACCTAAATGTAACTATTTTATAATCATACCTTTGTGTCAAACTCTTCAAGGTTTTAAATATCTCAACTGAAACGCGGGATTCTTTTCAGAGGCTTACTGGATAATATAAATGAGCATATTTATTTTTTTGATACATTTCTAATTCTAACTTGATGAGCTCTCATCCTGGAGGAGCAAATTCATTTGCTCTGCAGCCTGTGTGGACGACAAGTATGCTCGAGTGTGCGCTCACTCTGGGACTGTAAAGATGTCACACGCTCATTAACCTTGAAGTGTTAAAAGGAAATTAACATCTCTCACACATAAATCTGGAAGCTGCACAATGTATAAACTAGCAGGAGTCTACCGATGGAGAATCGGCCACACACAGTCAGAATGAATGCTCGGCTGATCAGGTGAAAGGCTGGGAGTTTCATGTGGTTAAAAAAGATTAGATGTAGGCTTGCCGCGCTGATGCAACTTTAATCTAAAGGTGTTCTTCTATCCTTGCTGACGGTTTCATCATTGCCGTTTCATCAGGACTTCAGAGAGCAGAGGGAGACACGAGTAACACGGCAACTAAATTACATCAGCACGTAACGAGGGAGCCTAAACACAACGCTGTAAGGCAACTGTGCCCCTAACTGTAGGGTTGTTTCTACTGATTAACAGAAAAGGTTACTGATAAACAAAAAAAAGTTCAACCAAACTAAATTAAGCCTGACAAAGCCGGGCGAAGAGTGAGTTTGGTCCTTTTGGAAGGACCAAAATAGACAAACCCGCACCAGAATTGTGTAATGATTAGTAAGGTTCTTGTATTTCACATCATTGTGCGAAACACTGTCGCCTCACAGCAAGGAGGTTCTAGGTTTGAATCCACTGGCAGCCGGAGCCTTCCTGTGTTGAATCTGCACGTTCTTCCTGTGTTTGGGTAGGTTCGGCTTCCTCCTACAGTCCAAAAAACATGCATGTGGCCATGGAGTCGTAGATAAAGTGCTTGAAGTCTATACAATATGTATGTATGCAAGTATGTACGCTTAGCTGGGGTTTGTAGTCTAAATGAGCTCTTAAAGGCCTTTTTAAAACTACAAGCCACATTTACCCTCCTCCCCACACATGCAATGTTTCATTCTATGCCTTTAGGTTTATCAGGGTTTCTGGTTCAGTCACCTGCAGACTGGAGAAGCCAGTGGTAGCTGGTCTGCTCTAGTTCTTGCCTGCTTAGATTTTGCAACCCTATCAGAATTTTCATTTCAAATAAAAGACAAAATAAAAAGTTAAATTACAGGTTGCTCCTATCATGTTATCTCCTGCGGATGAGATGATATGATGGATCTTGGACAGTTAAAACACGTCTGTTTTTATTTTCATTTTTGCTGCTGAGCTTTTCTCCACCCAGCAAACGCCTCACCTGTGAAACCGAGAAAACAAACATCACAAACATGTCACTGTGTGAGCCCACACAGGTCTCTGTTGCCAAAACACACTCATCCAGCCTTTGTGACTTAAAACTACAAACAGGTGC
Source organism: Pundamilia nyererei (assembly GCF_000239375.1). Lineage (NCBI taxonomy): Eukaryota > Metazoa > Chordata > Actinopteri > Cichliformes > Cichlidae > Pundamilia > Pundamilia nyererei. The sequence goes on along the minus strand of NW_005187627.1, from coordinate 812,012 downwards.
CCACTACGCTTTGACATCAGCTACAGTTCTGCTGGAAACGATTAGGATGACCTTCGGGTTGGCCCTAATCCCACATTAACCTCAGCCAAGAGTCACAACTCATGAATGAAGCCACCACATCACTGAGCGTGTGTAAATATTCAACACAGAGTGGACTGAAGGTTGAGCCTTGTGCAAAGCCAGAGCCAACGGTGATGGAACAAACTAGAATTACAGCTGTTACCCAACACTTACTTTCAGTCTTTGATAAAACTTGTCAGCTATGCCGTTTTCTAATCTCAGGATTCTGGCTCAGCGAGGCCATAGCTACAAGGCGTTTTCACTGCCCATTATGTGCATTCAGCATATTGTGAACCTGATCTGAAAAGCTGCCCATGATCAGCAGGGAGGTGGAACACAGAAGTTGATGTGTCACCGATCAAACCAGGCGCCAACTGCAGCTGTGACCTCTGACTAGGGCTGGGTGGTCTGACCAAAAACTTGCATCACAGACTTTTAACGACTCGTGTGGTTTCACAGTACGCACTTATCTTGGTCTGTTAAATCAGACATGAAACACTGAGAACTGATAATAATCCAGCTATGAAACTGCTCATCAGCTGAGAGTCTGCGCTTCAATCCCAGACTGATTAATTTGAAATCCACTGTGGTGGTGTACATCTGCTGATTCCAGAAACTTTATTCCCTTAAAGGACATGAGATCACTCTTTAAGGCATTAAAAAGGCGGCTTAGTTCACGGGTTAAATAAAGTTCAGCTACATACTGAAGACAAACACCCTTCACAGAGTTATCTAATAGTCTCTTATCCCGTTCACAACCGACTGATTACCGGAGCGTCGAGGGGCGTGATTCCGCCGTTAGAAACAACCCAAAAGGAGGCCTAACAGGCGGCTAAACAAACCACACTAAGTCCGTGTTTGCGAAACAAATGAAACCAGCACGTACCAGAACAGGTGTCCGCACAGACTGATGACGGCGTCCCTGGCAGTGTCCAAGCAAATGTTGCACTCGAAGGTGGCTCGATCCCGCTCCCGTTCGCTCTCCCCGCTGCCGCCACCCGAACCGTCGCGGTCGTTGCTGCTCTCCCCGGCCGGGAACCCTCCTCTGCTGGCCGGCCCGCCGTCACTCGAGAACCGGTGATCCGCGGCCGCCATAGTGTTTATTTTCCAAACGAAGAAAGAAACGAAGCGAGCCAACCCGCAGCGGCCAAACCCGAGCTAACGTTAGCTGTCAGCGGTAACGGTTGCTGCTGTCACCGACCGAGCCGAGGCTGCTGTCTCTGCCCGAGAGACGACTTCCGTTTCCGGGAGAAACAGGACGCGTGGGGTGGGCCTAATTTAAACACCACCGCCACCATAATAACAATAATAATAATAATAATAATAAGAAGAAGAAGAAGAAGAAGAAGAATTACTGACACGTACACCTTCGTCTCTAGCCAATCCTCATTTCGTTTGTGGTAGGAAAATAGGAAAATAGAAGCGATTTATTGAAACATGACAAAAACAAACAAAAAGAATCGCTTAATAGCTCTTTGGGAAACACAACATTCTGGCAAAAATGCCATTTTATTTCCGTCAAACTCTTATTTTTGGCATTTTTCATAGACTCGGCTAAGGAAATTGTAATAAACTTTGTTGGGCTGTGAATAGCAACGTTATATGTAGACACAACACTGGTTCATCCTTTTTTTTTATCCTTGAATGATTCATAGCTCAGTGTTAAGTGGCTTAACTCACAGAAAACGTTCCTCTGAAAATAGTCAGGTAAGGACTGAAATAAAAAAATAAAAAAATAAACAGCTGCTTACACCACTTTAAAAATCACAAGAAAGTCTGGCTCCATAGAAGTAAAATATAAAGATATGAGTAGTGACTCGAGACTGTTGCACAGCATAAAAAATGTAAACTCTAACGCCACAACAACAAAAACATTATTTATTCACTTTTACTGTTTAATGAACTTCATGAAAATAGGAAGAATATTTGCTGCTCAAAGAAAAATAATTAATAGCGACAGGCTGGAGGTCTTCTATAATTTAAAGCAAATGTTTTACACTAACAACATACAAGAAAGAAAGAAAGAAAGAAAGAAAGAAAGAAAGAAAGAAAGAAAGCGGGAACTTTAGTCCTACATGTTGTTTCCAGTCGGACAGTTGAGGGGAACCGACCGTAAGCGTGTTGTGTACAGCGCACATGCTGTGTTTGATAATTCTAACGTTAACAGTATTTTCACGGTTAACGCGCGTCACTGACGGTTGTTTGTGTTTTAATACGCGCTCTTTCATCACTGGCCCGCCGCCATGAAGATTAAGCGGCAGAAACAAGCCAAGAAGACGATCAGTTTCTACAAATACAACTTCGGCTTCAGGGAACCCTTCCAAATCCTCATCGATGGAACTTTCTGTCAAGCGGCCTTGAAGAACAAGATTCAGATCAAAGAGCAGATGCCCAAATACCTAATGGGAGAGGTGCAGTTGTGCACCACCAGGTGAGTGTATTCACCTCTGAGCACCCCCCTCCTCCCCACCCACTACCCCCGGTCACTTTTTGGCACAACACCGTCATCATACACCTTTTAATAATATGTCCACGTGTTCACGTTCAGCTGTGCGCTGAAGGAGCTCGAGACGCTTGGAAAACAGCTGTACGGGGCCAAGATCATCCTGCAGAGGTTTCAGGTCAGGAAGTGTCCGCATTTCAAGGAGCCGGTCTCAGCATCAGAGTGTCTGCTGTCCATGCTGGAAGAGACCAACTCGCACCACTACTTCGTTGCCACACAGGTAAATAATGAGATGAAAGTGGGAAAATATTTTTGAAAGCCAGCTTTGGGTGCTCCGATAAACTCGATTCCCAAAAAAACATAATGGAGCGATTTGCATTTTCTACCCAGAGTTGAACATAGAAAACGTAGAAAATGCTTAAATTGATTCCTTTTACTCTTTTGTGAAAACATATTGGCTTATTTCGAATTTGATGGCAGCAACAAGTCTCAAAAATTGTTACAGGGACATGTTTTGTGTGTATTATGCCCTGTTCTTTTGACAACAGCCTGTAAACATCTGGGAACCTTGGAGATGGGCTGCTGAAAACTTGTTTTCATTCTTGTCTGATTTGGGATTATAACTGCTCAGTGGAGCAGATGACAGATAAGTTACAAATATCTCCTTGGTCTCATTGTGTCTTCAGGACCACACAGTCACCACGGGGCTGAAGAAAATTCCAGGAGTTCCTCTGCTTTACATCATCCTCAACACCATTGTGCTGGACAAGCCAAGCCAGGCGTCCCTCAACCACGTCCAGGCCGTCCAGCTGGGAGAGCTGATCAGCCCGGCCCAGCAACAGAGTATCCGAACCCTGAAGGAGGAGCAGGGAATTGGCCAGAAGGACGGAGAAAGGCGTGGGAAGAAGAGGAAGAGGAAACAGTCCAACCCCAACCCGCTGAGCTGCCTGAAGAAAAAGAAGAAAGGAGTCCCGACACCTCCGCTGAAGAAGACAGAGCAGGAGGGGAAGAGGAAGAGAAGCCGATACAAGAAACGAAAAGTGGAGGCAGGAGATGGCACAGCTGCACCAGCAGCTGCTAATACATAAAACAGCAGGAAGACAGAGACTTCAACCTTCTCCATTCACCTGATTTATAGGTTTACTTTTTGATATGACTGCAGAGGAAAAAAAACGTTTATTACATAATATTTTAAAAATGCCATTTTGTAATGGTATTTGTTTTATTTTGAAAAACCTTACAGGTAAGGGAATGAAACTATTCTCAGACAACATCTTTATGATTTCTTTTATACAAAATCAAAAAAGCAGGTTTCGTTACAGGCACATAGTTTAAAATATAAGATGCACTCAGACATTAAACAGTTTACCCTTTTTCTTTTTTTTTAGATGGAAGGGGATATCAAAAACAATGCATTTAGCTGTCTCTGGACACACTAACTTGTTTCCACTGTTGATATTTCGTGCAGATTAAATTTAAGCTGCAGTATTTTCTCATACCACGATGACTTGCAGCAACAAAAGTCCATCCAGTTTCCATCTGATCCTGTCATCCAGCCATTCTAGAGATTAATAATGAAATCTGCTTTTAAATGAAAAAACAATTCATTCTCTTTAGCTGCTATACAGCAATACAACAATAAATTAATACTATCAAAAGTGACACAGAGCACAACTACTTAATTGTCTTAATAAACAAGACAGTGCATCACTGTATCCATATACAATAAGGACACTGAGTAAAGTGAATCTGACCTCAAGTTATTTTAAGGATTTGAAAAAAAGTAACATGGCAATGAAAAGAAATTTCACACAAATTGGACTCGATTCAAATATTTCAGGATAGCATGCAAGTATAGCAGACCACTCATGTTTTTATCTATAGGCTGAGGTCCCGAAGCTAGGTTTTATTAAACTGTGTCCCAAATCCACAGCACATAGTAACAAGGTCCAAGACAACGTGATGAAAAGTCTCAATATTTCATATTTTATACTAACAGGCAATGATGGAGAAAACTTAATTCCTTACAAGTTTAGAGAGGAAGCAGCAGGAGTTGTTAAAGGTGTTCCCAGGCCTGTTTTATCAGAATTTAAAATCTGAATCAGGAAAAGTGTGCATAATCACGATGCGCTGGAAAAAAAAAGGTGATTTTTACCCCTTAACCTGAAGGTTGATGGGGTTTTGTTATCCCCTGGTCAGGCAGGCGGGCCTCAGACAGCGTGAACATGAGAAAAGGGCGATATAAGATTTTCAAATTGATGCCACAGATTTCTTTACTAAAAAGAAGTTAGAATTTTGGTGAAATTTACTGAAAATTAACACAATTTAAATTGTTTAAATAGACCTTTGACAATAAACAATGAAGTTTAATCACTGTTTTGTCACTTTTACTGTCTTTCCCAATGCCGGTAAGAACACACCTTGAGTAAGAGAGCAGCCATAAATTAACGGTGCATAAATTATGCTCACTTTTAATGTTTCCGTCATGACCCTCCTGACACAAATCCTTCCAGAGGATTTGTGTCAGGAGGCTGATAGCCATCACTATTTTTAAGTTTGCACAATCCTCGAATCCTGCTTAGAAATTAGTATGTTGTGTGGATTTGGGTCATGTCTATTTTTTTTTTTTTTTACTGACAGCAACAGCAACAACAACTTAGAGTCTGTAATACTTAAAGTGCTACTCTACAGCTGTATAATGATTAGCTGCTGGTTGAGTCTGTAGAGAACTACTATAATAACTGTTTAAATGTACTCTTGGAAACAGTGCATGCTCCTTCTTCCTAATATGATGGTGAGAGACTTCAGAAGTAAACCTTCACCTGCAGTAGTGAGAAAAATGGAAGTAACATGTTTGACTGACTGTAAACAAATCATTACACTGGACTCCTTCACTTTGGTGAGACGGCAGCAAACAATGAGATGCAGGTGATCCTTTACAGTGATTGGGATATAAAGTGAGTAAATAATAAATATGTTCATTGTTTGAGTTCCAACTACGTTAGTCAGACCCACTTCCACTGAACCACCACTGCTTCACATCTAAATGATGCAAAAATGAAACCATTTCACAAACAAAACAATCTCAGCATACTTAAATAAGACTTGTGTTAAACTAACAGATAGTGCTGCTGACTAAAAGTACTGACCTCCGAGCAGTTTTTTTTTTTTAAAAGATTAAAAGGAATGGGTTTTTTTAGACGATGTGGAAGCGAGGACCCGGCGTAGCGATGATATCACTGTAAGGCTCCTCCTGAACAAGCTCCACTGCCTGCTGCTTCTTCAAGACCAGAAAGCTGTAGAACTTGGCAGCTGCCTGCTTCCTGTTGTTGTTCCTGCACAGATCCAGCAGGCTGACCGACTGGGCACCGGTTTTAGCCATCACCCTCTGTGATGCAGTGACAAAGAGTGTGAGCAAGAGGAAGCCTGTCATTTTGCATACTTTGATATGGAAATGGATTTTAAGCTAAGGTACATCTACTTATACAATGCCAGTCGGTAGTGTTAATATTACCTGATGCTGTGGAAATCTGCAAATATATCGAGTATGGAGCTTGCCTCTGGCATAAAAAAATGCCATCCGCAAGCGAAACTGTCGGGCTATTACCTAAAAGTGTTATAATATAAGATAATAACCCAAAATCTCAACTGAGCTCTGCCTGAGGTCAGACTCACAGGCCTGACCTTACACACTTGCGCTCACTACATATTACTCAAATCTTCAAATATATTCCAAATACACTTAGTATAAGTATACATGTATTGTCAGCAAAGTTTCCAAAAAGTAAACCTAATCAGCACTTTAGCAGCCTTGTAAAACAGCAACAGTGCGCCCCAGGGCAGCTGTGGCTACAATGTAGCTTGCCATCGCCAGTGTGTGAATGTGTGTGTGAATGGGTGAATGACTGAATGTAGTGTGAAGCGCTTTGGGGTCCTTAGGGACTAGAAAAGCGCTATACAAATGCAGGCCATTTACTAAATATGAATTAAAAATTTGACCCTTTTTATTGTAAGTATTGACTTAAGCATTGATTATCTGTCGCACATTGTTAGAATGGGAAAAAAAAGGTTTGCAAAACCCCAGAGTGTGTTTGTGTGTGTGTGTGTGTGTGTGTATGAGGCTACTGCGAGGTTTTTAATAGATGATGGCTTGCAGTCTGGCACAGGCCCTCTGGCAAATTTGTACTTCAGTTCTGTATGAAAAACTTTATTATTGTATTAGTGTGTCTGTATTTATAACCAAACCAATTAACCAGCATCCTCTCATCCAAATATGGGGAAAAAACCCTAAAGTTAAAGTTTCACAATGTAGATTTCAAAAATCCAACAGGATAGCATCCTGATTGTGTCAATGGCCACAATCCTAAATTCTCTAAGTCATCTGTAAAATCACAGCTGTGGCTGATTTAAACAAAATAAGTCATAAAAACTTGTATTGGTGGTCTTTTGACATAATAATATAACTGAATCTGTGAAATAAATTTTTATTTTATGTTATGCACTTTAAGATGTTTCATGTTAACTCCTTGTGAGTTTAGTTGGACTGTGTCATGTTTTACATCTTAATTTTAAATCTAAAAAAACAAAAAACAAACTTGACACCATTAGACTAGAAACAATTCCACTTCAGAGAGGATTCATATGGTTTTCTACTGCACATGAGTATATTTTGGGGAAAAAAAGGTAAAATAAAAGCACATAAGTTGTTTCTTCATACAACGAGATGTCAGTCTCCCTTCTTAAAGCATGCAGAAACATCCAGGGTGTCTCAGTGTGTGGATCTGAGTTCAGATATTTCTATAAGTTGTACCAACAACTTATCACTCTGCTGTTTTCTTATCTGGTAAGATGAGATCACATACATACCTGGAGACCATGAAGCATTTGCTGGGTTCTTTTATTCCACCTCCTCTCCTCCTGGTCCTGGTCTCCTCCCTGCGCCTCCTCCTGACATAAATACACATAAATCCTTATACCAACTTATAGATAAATAAACTACATAAACATGAGTTTGCTTATTTACTCTGAATAAATGAAAAAGGTGTGCGAAAAGTGAAGACGCAAGGTTTGGGAATCTTTATCTCACCTCTTCATCAGAGTCATCATCATTCTTCTTCTTGTCCTTGTCGGTGAGCAGGTCCAGTTCTATCAGCTGGCTGATGTTGGTGGTGATTGTTTCCTCCGGGGGTACCTCCACAGTGGATGCCTCGAGCTGTTGGGGTGCATTAGATGGTCTGGACCCCTGCTGTTGCTGTTGCTGCTGCTGCTGTTGGTCCAAGGCCCCCATCTGGAGTGAGGAGGGGTCAGAGGACACATCAGAGAGACAGAGAAAGCACAATGTGACAAACTCTGAAAAACATGTACTCACAGGGAGGGCTGGCTCTGTGTCCTGGGCCTTGCGTTTCAGGCCTCGTTGGGAGGATGGAGGTGGCATGACTGACTCATCCAGGGTTGTCCTGCTCCCCTCTACAGCTGAAGTCTGCAGCACGCTGGCCTCTTCCATGATGGTCTGGTCTGGAAAAAATCAAGAACATATTTTGTGCTACCTCAAATGAACACTGGTGGGAAAACCAGTGGGAAAATATTTTCACAGACTGTATGTAAAAGATGAATGTAACATAGTCCAAATATAAGATGTGATGAATGATGGGGCAGATCTTACTGTGGAACATGTTTCAGTTTAGCTTATTTCTATAGAGCTCTTATCTTTGTTCTAGATGTCTTGTTCATGCATTTGTATAAATTTTGTTATTAAACGCTTGCATTTCACATTAGTCTTTACCGCCTGTCTTATTTTACATTTGTTTTCTTAAAACACTTTGCAATGTATGTATGTGAGAAATAATATTTAAATAAAACTGCAAATAGAGACCATAATTTACTAAATTAATTTCAGTTTGAGGCACTTTATGTTTACTTCATTTTTCAGACTTTTGAAGCTATTCTATCTTTTATATGGAGTCTGTTTCTTACCCATGATGTCTCTCTGTTGGTGGCCTGTTGTTTCCTCTCTTGGCACTTCTGGGTTCTCCAGATCTTTGAGAAACTCATCCAGACTGTCGGCTTCTCCACCTTTCCTCCTCTTCCTCAGTTCATCTGGGACTAATGGTGTCAGGCATCTTGTAAACATCTAGTGAGGGTAAACATAGAGTCAGTGTTTGTAATGTGTGTGGCCGTGACCACTAAAACACTGTGCACAAATGTCCCTGAATGACATCCGTTACCTTGAGCAGTCTGGCGTTCCATAGAGGTTGAGCTGGAAGGGAGAAAAGCTTCTCAACTCCTCCCGTCTCCTTCCACATCATCAGTTTCTTTGTGGGCGGAGCCAGATCCAGGGTTGTGACAATGTCGGAGTAATCAGAAAGCTGTGCACGAATAGTTTTACTATCCAACTCCTTCACGCTGTCTACAATCAGCTTCCTCTTACGCTTTGCCTTGGTCTCCTTCACTGTAGATCAGGAAGACAAGGGCTCATTTTTAGTGCTTAACCTCAGGTAGAGCAAGTCATCTGCTAATTGGAAGGTTGGTGGTTCGATCCCTAGCTGCTCCAGTCTGCATGCCAAATACCCTTGTGCAAGATACTAACTAACTGCTCACAGATGCATCCATTGGAGCTATGAATGTGTGTGAATGTGAATGAGGCAAGTTGTGCAAAGTGCTCAGATAGAGAAAGGTGCTATATAACAACCGGTCCATTTACCATTTCATTGTAGAAACAGGAGTTTTATTATCTTGCTGATCTGGTGCATTTCAGAGCATTTGAGTTTTTGTTTTAAAATCAGTTTTAAGTTAGTTTCCAAAATAGATAAGTGTATTTCAGTTTGGTTTTCATTCGTTTGAGTGTTAGCTTTACTCTTTTTAATTATTATAATATGAAGGCTATTTGTCAGAAGCAAAATTTAAGATACTGTCCAAAACAACATGAACCATTTGAAATCAAATCACATTTTTAATGTTGCTGACATGTGAGGCACTTTGCACCGTGCCTAACATCACACACGTCATGACAGATTAGTCTGCTGAGTGTGAATAACTGGAATGTGGTTACGCTTTGCTCCGGTCAACTGGTTAAATGCCGGCTGACTCTGACATGTATAACCGCTCATTTTCTAGATCACAGCACAACAGAATCATGCTCATTAGCACGGCTGTCATCTTTCTTACGTTCCATCTTCATTAGTTATTTTTTCTGTTACAGAGAGCGAGAGAGCTGCTGAGTAATTAGAAACAAAACAAAAACAAAATTAGCTGGATTACCTGTGATGTCGATGGGCTCCAGGGCGAAGGTTTCTTCCTCGTTGTGGACCAGAGTAGTTTGCTCTGCCTGGTCAGTCATAGCTGGTAGGGGCTCTGTTGGGCCTGAGTCCGGACTATCTGGGGCTCCCGCTAACACCACACACATACACATCATATTAGATCTGCATTTCATGATAATGACACAACTACATTGTAATTTTAACTCTCCGTAACATACCACACTCTAGCTAAAGACTAAAAAATATTCTATTTTAGCCCTGAGGAATTTGTGAAACTGACCTGAGAGAGCATCAAAGTCATCGTCATCGTCTCCATGGTCCTGAGGCATCATCACACTCTCTGTGATGGCAGGAGGGTCGTCAAAGATGCCGCCTCCATCCTCGTTACTCAGCAGCTTGTCCACTACACAGAAATACAAGAAAAGAAAAAGTACACTTTTTCATCCACTAGCCAGACGAAAACAGCGTCATCTACAGATGTCATTGAGTAAATAAAATAATCTGTTTTTAAATTTAGTGTTAGCTCTTACCCAGCATTCCTCCCTCATTGCTCTCCATGGGGTTGTCTCCAAAGTCATCCTTGTACTGGTCATCATATTCCAAATGGTTGGACTTATCGGCCATCTGGTTAGCACCACCCTCAGCCTCCAGTAGCAAGTTCGAAGCTGATGCTCCCATAATGTCTACCTCAAACGCGCTCTCCTCTCGCATCATTTCCCGGTCATCCATCCCAAAGTCGGCTGCATGAAAAAACAGTGAGGAAGTCAAGGAATCAGCCTTGAAACAAAGTGTCACTAAAATACTGAAATGTGGTTTTACATTGGTGTTTAATTGATCAAATCCTACATAAAGATAAAAAAAACCCCAAAAAACAAAGTACCGAAATCATTGTCCTGCAGCAGGTTGAGGTTGCCCACCTCCTCTCTCATGGTGATCTCCTCCACTCTGCTCTGGTTCAAGTTGAACTGCTGAGCTACATCAATGTCACTGTGCAAAACACAACACACTGTCATTTAAATGCTGTTGTTAATATATTTTGGGACTCTGAGGGGGTGGCTAAGCATGTGGGCCGTGTACAATACAGACAACAAGTTTACGCTACCTTACGCGACACCATTTTTATTTAATGGCTGTGATCTGCACAGTTTATTTTGTACAACAACTTTGTTCTTTGTAGTCTTATTCTGCATTGTGCTCTCTCAGGAAGACTGTAGGACTCACTCTAAGTCTGGCAGTGGCTGGTCAAAATCATGAAACTCCTCGGGCAGAGTGATAGCGTTGTACGCTGCTTCTCTGTTCTCCTCTGGAAGATCCACCACACCTGAAACAACACGAGGTAGAGAAGCAGCTTTAGTGTATGTGACACATGCGTAGTTAGCATGTGCATCTAAAGTAACAGAGGCTCTTTCAGGGCCCTAACTGCTGCTGTATGAGTATGTATTTAATATGGTTTTTGGAAAGCCTAGTTTTGATTTATCTGCTGTTCCCAACCTGGTCTAAATGCCATCTTGATCTTGATGAAGGCCTCATTACAGTCTGCCAGCAGGTATTTGGCCTTCCTGTGGTAGATTCGCACCACCCCCAGCAGCAGATGCCCTGAAGTCCGTAAAGCCATTTTTACCTGTAAAAAAACAAAGACATACATTTAGTAATACAGTAGCTTCTGTCTTCTACATAAACTGTGTCACTTCTTCCACATGTGGGAATCAAAAAAGCAGTCTGTCTCACAACCGATGAGTTCTATATAAATGAAATTAACAAGTCTGTACTATAAAGAAATCCTGAGAGAAAATTAAACCAGAATAATATATAAAAAACCCCAAAAAAAACCGATAAGGGCCTACAATGTAATTATAGGATGACTACATGAAGGTAGACACTGAAACCTAATAAGAAACAGCCACATTTTACAGCAGGGATTGACCAATGTGGCTTTTTCAGGGCTAATACCAACTATTAGCAATCAAGGAGACCGATAACCAATTTATGGAACTAATAAAGAGTGTTACAGGTTCTATTTACATGCAGTAATGGGGTAATCACTTTATCACATGGGAGCGGTTAGAAAAAAAACACAAAAACTGTGTGCCAGGAGCTTCATGGCATGGTTTTCAATGGCAGAGCAGCTACTGTAAGGTTAATTGATAGGTGCCCCAGTGCCAAATAGTAATATCAAATACTATATATAGAAATTAATTGCATGTCACTGCAACAAAGTTTAGTGGAAACTGTGTTAAAAAATGGAAAATCCCTAGTGTACAGTAATCAAAGTCTGTTGGAGTTAGCTGTGGTAGCCTGAGAAATAACCTTGGGTGAGATGATGCTCTCCACGCTGCTCTCCAAATTGCACTCAAAAACATGTGCCTTGGTCAGCTTCTTGTCCCAGTGGGCCGCCAGCCAGATTTTAGCCAGCGGCCCACGTTTGCTGAGGACAAAGTGTGCGTAAAACATCGTCTCGATGCCTTCTCACCACAAGGGAAAGGGGAAGTGGGGGATGCGTCAGGCCTAGAGAGAAAGAAAAAAGACAAAGAGAGAAACAGTACAGTGCACATGACTGACATCACCACTATGAAGGGGTAAACTATGTGGGGATGTTGAAAAGAAAATAACTGATTGGGTTATCTTGATAAGCATATAACAAGGTGCAAACTGATTAACTGAGACTTTTTGAAACCACCGCCTGTGATTGGAGCAGTCCCAGTGTCACACAGAGTGCAGATACAGACTGCAGAGGCATATCATCTAACCTGCATGCATAAAATCCAGAGAAGGCAGAGAATGAGCTGCTCATTTTATCGCTCTCATTTACATCCATCAGCCAGACAGTTTTTCTTCTGTTAGTTAAGTTTTGCTAATATTAGTTCAGGGGAAAAAGCCTGAACCCGATAGCCTGCTGCCACCTGACTGCATAGATCAGAGACTATCTCACAAAAAAACCACACTGCTTTCAACTTTGTGACAGTGTGTCTAATGTAGTGGTATACAACACTGGGGCTCCACAATGTAGAGTACTTTCCCTGTTCCTTTTAATCCTTTACAAACTGGACTTCAGATACAACATGGACAGTTGTTGTTGTTGGGTATATATCAGAAGGGGACAACTTGGAATACAGGGAGGTTATTACCAATTTCACTGAATGGTGTGCAAAAAAAACTGTTTTTGAATAAACTCCAACAAGACAATGGTGACTGACTTCCTCTGCAAGGTGATACAGTTTACACCAGTAAACATTCAAGGCCTGGAGATTAAGACTGTGTCAGCTTACAAATACTTGCATGTTAATCTTAATAGCAAAGTGGATTGGTCACATAATATAGATGTCCTGTATAAGAAAGGCTAAAATCGTCTGAGGCCCTTTGTTGTGTTCAGGATGCTGTTAAGGACCTTCTGGGACACTGTGGTAGCTCTTTAATCTTCTATGCTGTGGTCTGCTGGGGATGGAGGAACTCAGAGAAAAAAGACTAAAAAAAAACTTGTGAGGAGCCCTGGCTTTGTTGAGGGCTGCTCCTTGGACTCCACTAAGGAGCTGGGTGAGAGAGTAAACTTTCAACATAAGACTTTACAGTACAGTCAAATTAAAGAAATGCACTGATCTGTGCAATAATTTAATATTGTATAATAATATAAACAATAATATTCAAACTTTAACACTGGTTTCTCCTAAATATTTTACTTATGTGTGTGTATATTTTAAGTAATAGGTAATACTTGGACACAAACAACAGTAGAACCTTATTTTACATGTTTAAAATTTGATAAGATATTTATCAAATCATTTCCATGAATTTAGTGAATTATTTTAGCAAAATCCCTCATTTGGATCAACTCAACTAGCAAAAATATTTGTCAGTGCTGAGGGAAAACTGTAAACTTTTATTTAATGTCTTTTATATTAATTACTAATTTGTAATAATAAACAAACAAACAAAACAGTGATAGCCACTCGAGCAATTAGGACTCTATAATTATTAAGGATCTGTAATATAAAGGATGTCAATTTCATTTTACAAAGTAGGCCAAAATTGGGACACATTATAGGCTGACAGCTCATTTACAACAGTTTAAATACAAGAAAATATTTTTGGACAAATATCAGAAATCACTTTGTCACTTTATGTCTGGGCAATGCGTCATCGCAGATAATTTTACAGTAAACGCAACATTTTAACAAAGGAGCAGTAGTGTTATTTATCCTAATTGGCCCCTTTTATTTATGGCTAATTATATAGCCTGTTAGGTGTATACCCGCACTTTACCGTGGATACTGTAGAAATGACCTGCAGCTACACCGTTAGCCAGGACAGTCATGATACTGAAGGATGTAATGATTTAATAATAGAAACAACATGCAGCACCTGCAGGATGACTCCAATCAAAGTGCTGGCCCAAATGCAGATGTTATATTGTTATTACCGGGAAACACAGCGACCCTGTAACCGCAGACGGAAGAAGACCGGGCAGGTTTTATTTGACCGTTTTAAATGTCCGTTTTAAATGTTTAAATGTCCGTTACATCTTTGACGCTCCCTGCATCCCAACAGGTGATGCTGCAGATAAGCTAGTATTAGCAGCTGTCTTTCAAAAGCACCGCGACGCTAGCCCCGTTTTCTCTCTTTTATTTATTTATTTATTTTATTTTTTAAATTATCCACACAAATCTAATCTTCTGCTTACGCTAGACATAAAATACTCACCGGTTAGCCGTCTGGCGCGTTTCTGTTTTTGCCGGCCGTGCCGTCGCTGCCGTTGGTTGGGGGTTATTTTTTTCCCCGGTACCCCTCCGCCTCCTCTTCCACTAAAACAAACAAGATGGCGTCCCGTCCCCGTCGGAGAGGCAGGACGCTCTGAGAGCTCAGCAGGATGCAGACGGTGGTGCTGATGAGGGCAAAGAGAGGGAGGGAGGGAGATGCTCCGTTATCTATGTGCCGCATTCAGATCCTTTACATCCTATATAATGTTTATAAAGCATCATCAAACTTGTAATGATTCTTTTTCGTCAATAACAACACAAGAACATTAACCTTTTTCTGTCTTTACTAAGACATTTCCATCATTAATAAGAAGCTCACTCTCCATATTTACTTTTAAGGAAATAGTATTGGGTTTTGTGTTTAATCATTTTTGTTTTCTCTGTTCTTTTTAAAATAACAAGTGATTTATTTATTTTAGATTAGAGATTAGATGAAACTTTATTAATCCCTCGGGTGGGTTCCTCCGGGAAATTCAGTTTCCAGTAGCAAAGCACCGAAAGAAGTTGCATGTTACAGATACATTAAGGGGAATGAGAGTAAGGATATAAGCATAAATACACCACATATACACATATACACATATATAGATACAGAATATACAATATGGATGAATAGGATTGCACATTTGAGTGAGTATATTGCACAGTGATTATTGCACAGTCGAATATAAGAAATAAAGACAAAACAAAAAACAAATATTGCAAATATTGCACAGTGTAGAAAAGCACCTACAGCTCAGTTGTTCCCGCCCTCCCTTGTCCCCCTGTTTCTCCTCCCTCTCCCCTCCAGTGAGGAGTTAAACAGTTTGATGGCGTGTGGGACAAAGGAGTTTTTAAGTCTGTTGGTTTTTGACTTTGGGAGCAGCAGCCTGTCGCTGAATAGGCTCCTCTGATTGTTTACGACCGTGTGCAGAGGATGCCCGGCATTGTTCATAATGTCCATCAGTTTCTTTAAGGTCCTCTTCTCTGCCCCTGTCACCAGAGTGTCCAGCTTCATGCCGACCACAGAGCCCGCCTTCCTGATTAGTTTCTCCAGCCTGGATGAGTCCTTCTTTGCTGTGCTGCTCCCCCAGCACACCACGCCATAGAAAAGTACTCCTTTTGTTTTCATATATACATATCTGTAACTGTAACATACTTGAAAAGCATCCCATGTGAACATTTCATTATCATTTTAAATTGGTCTATGTAGCATTATTATCAACTATTATCATCATTATTATCAACCATCAGTGCAATTTATTGATCTTGAAGGCGAGGTTAAAGTTCAAATGTGACATTGTATGTTAAATCTTCATAAGCTATGCTCTATATGTTAATAATTATGCACATCACACTTGTAAGAATAATATTTTCTCATTCATAAGATGTTTTGTCAATTTTTGACCAATAAATCGTTAAGTTGGCCTTGAAGTCCTCAGTGAATTTTACCTGCCTAATTTTAACTAATTGTTAACATGATCCCACTAATAAAACCCTACAATGTTTTATTAGAATTCATTCAAAACTTTCTGAGCTATCATGTTTACAGACAGAATGACACTGACAACATGTTGAAAAAGAGTCTGATTTCTTTCTTTCACTGTGTTTTAAAGCACTTTGTTACATTAAGAGCTGCTTTGCTCCACACTCATACAGTGGTCCCGTTAGGGCTGCAGTAATTTTGCTCTTGTGACACTTGGACAGCTCAGCTGACAGCAGATGTGAGCTCTGCACTCCCTCGGGCTGCTGCAGCATGCTTGATCACACATATCAGGGAAAGGGAAAATGAGTTAGTCACATGTTGTCTCGGGTCAGGCACATGAATCAGAGTTAGTTTAAGATCAGTTTACAAATACAGGGATTTAGCTTCTGTGTGTGTCCTTTTTTCTTTCAAGTTTGTCATGTGACTTTCTGCAAATAGCTGAAGGTACCAGCAGGAGGCAGTAGCTGAAAGATTAAGGCAGATTTTTACTTGTAAATGTTGCAGTTTTTCAGAAGCAGAAAAGATCACCTGACTGTGCAGAATACAGCTAATGAAGAAACAATAAAGCAGTGTGTTTGCTTTAATAATTTCAGTAATAATAATGCCATATCTTTTAAAAGAAATGGTCCAAATCCAACTCCTTTGAGCTGTCTGAAAAATTCAGATTTAAATTTTATGGAAAATTGTCTAGATATCTTAGTGTTTAAATGACACTTAAATCATACTTATTTTCCATCTGTGAAATCACAGTTAAACAGTCTGCACAGGATGACTTAAGTTTTTCAGTTCATTACAACGATTTATCTATTTTTGATGGATATCCTTAAAATTTAATGTTCTGCCTAGTCAAGTCGAAATAAAGGCGTTTTTGTGTTTTGAATCCATGGTGGGGGAATTTGTGCTTCAAGATAAATCTGAAATTAGAATACTCACAAGATCAGTGGGGAAAAGAATTTGCCTAGCATGGCTGATCATGATAAATAATGCTCACAAAAAAATGTAATCCTAGTCTTTGCACTTGTACTAGACAATGTCTGCTTTACCTCTTTGTTAACTGATGAATGAAATGATATTTAATAGTCCACCTCTTTATTTTCTTGATATCTGTTTATATTAATTACTCCACAAATAAAAGTTTTATCCCATGGATTAAAAGGAAACATGATTGGCAATAAAAGCCAATGTACTGCATGTGGATAGTAAAAAGTATGCTGTAGTTAAACGTTGCACAACATAATGTATTTGT
Source organism: Pundamilia nyererei (assembly GCF_000239375.1). NCBI lineage: Eukaryota > Metazoa > Chordata > Actinopteri > Cichliformes > Cichlidae > Pundamilia > Pundamilia nyererei. The sequence continues at coordinate 794,791 of NW_005187627.1, read as the reverse complement.
ATTTTTTAATTTTTATTTTATTTTATTTGATTATGCACCAGGAATGATACATAACTAGTAGTGCTGGTTAGCCCTTTAAAACAGAATATATCAATACAAATATACGATGAAAAGAAAGTACAAAGGGAAACTTGACTGAGAGCATCATCTTGAAATACTTACTTAGCACATTTTTACACACACACAAAAAAATTAAATTTTTGGTGTTTTGTAGCTTGCACAGGAAGTGTGTAATAGTCCAGTCTTTTAAGAAGAAAGGTGTGGACTTATTCTTTTAACCAAAGGTTTTATTGGCAGATCTCAACCCAAGTCAGGTCTCTCAGCAACTTCAGTGTTGCATTCTTACTCCAAACTACTGGAAGCAGCCCATCCAGTCTTAAGGAACAATTGGCTGACATGTGCTCCCCTGGGCCTTCCAGGCCGTAAATCCTGCCCCAACTGCTTTCTTCCCATAAAAATAACCTTATTTCCCTATGAATGATTTAGTTTTTTGTAACAATAAACAATAAGTAAATAATAAATAATCTATTTTTTAAATGGTAATCAAACATTTTTTCATATGTGGACTTACTAATCCTGTGGAGCCACCTGGTTCAGAACGAGGAACTCTTGTATCTTTATTTTGAATTAATATACAAGATACAGTCAGCGGAAATTCTCTCACATTGTTTCTTTTAATCTAACTTTTTTAATAAATATAAAAGTTTTGTTTGTGTTGTGTTTTATGTTTTCATCTCCCGAGGCACGGTTGTAACAATTGGGGGCTCATCCGGGATATTCAAAGCTAAAGCTTGGTTTATAATCTGCTTGCTGCTAGGCTGAATTAAATTGCTTTTCTTGACTATCGGCTTTTGTTGGCACTGTGGAGTAATTTTTAGAAGTAACTAAATATTTGATTAGGCATTTTCTTTAATTTGCAGACCTATTTCTTTAAGATTATATACTTTCATGGTCACATATAGCTGTTTATGTTTGTATGACCTTACTTTTGTCAACCAAAGTGTCTAATCTCAATCTGACAACAGTGTGAAAGTGAGAATGCGGTAAAGACGTTTTGGGAGCATTTTTCTGATTCCCCAAGAATTGCCATTGTGCTGGCCAACCATTTGAAAGAAAGAACGAAAGTACTTTATTGGTCCCCGTGGGGAAATTCCTCTCTGCATTTAACCCATTCACTCAGTGAAGCAGTGGGCAGCCATTGGGCGCCCGGGGAGCAGTGTGTAGGGACGGTACCTTGCTCAGGGGTACCTCAGGGTAGCTGTTCAGGGGAATCTAACCCCTGACCTTCCGATCACGGGGCCACCACTCTACCTACTGAGCTATCCCTGCCCACTTGTATAAGCAAACTCAATGAGGTAAGGCTCAATTAGAGACAGAGATCAGTGCCGCTCCTTTCTTCACCACCTGAGGCTCAGTCTGTGTGTTTGGCAGCTTGTTTTTCCTTGTCATTTCTGTCCTGCATGCGCCCTGCTTCCTTGACCTTCAAGACTGATGACTCAATCTTTCCAACCCCTTCATTCGCTCCACAGACCTCTGCACAAATGGAGTCATAGCTCACACCTTACGAGCCTTGACAAGTGATCCGCTCCATCCAGTTCTTCAAGACACTCTCACATCCATCTTTGCAGATCATTTTATGAGTGAATTACAAATCAAAGCCATTTATTTAATGGCGATTGCGTGCAGAAGAACTTGGCCGAGTGGCTGACATCACAAGGTCTCATTCGGTTTCACGCACATAAACACTTTTGTCAGAGTAAAGAATTACTTTGAGAAAAAGCTGTGCACTTTGAAAGCACTGACTGATAGTGATGTCGCCTCCAAATGTGGCCTCTCACTTTTCACAGCCAGGCTCATAAGTTAGGCTGGAAAATACACCGGACCCCTGTCTCATCTCAATATAGAAGTCAGGAGAAAAAAACTGCTTACTCTTGCCAAAAACCATCCCACAAACCCCACTGGGAATGGACTTAACTTGGGCACAAAGGCCCTGGTTATATTTCACCGTAGGATGGCCTTTGTGCCTCTGAATCAGGCAACACTGAGGCTGTGTCTGCTCCTCGCACAACCTGTCTGTCTCCTAAGCTGACAAGCAAGTCTTATTTAGGGAGAAGCACTGAAAAAGTCCACCGGGATTTCATGGATTTTGTGTGTGGCGTACACGGGGGCGCACACACACAGGTTTACACATTGGCACTTTGTCCAAATGAGAGCTCACTCACAGCACATTTCTCACACTGGAATTGTATGGGGGCAGGATTTGCAGAGAAAAAGAAGTAGAGAAAGGGGGGGAGGGTGTGGTGGCACCGGTTGGAGGGGTCTTTTCAGTTCTTTTTGGAGGCAACAATAGTCTTTGTCCAAGATCTTCCACTATTCTTATAAGGGTTACCGAAAGAAGGAGGAGAAGCAGGAGGAGGGAGGTGGCCACGCAGGCGGAGGGTGTTTCTCCATAGTAACAATGACAAAACAGGCCAGTTCAACACCAAGCAGGCAAAAAGGTTATTGGAGCTGCTGAGGAGGCACACACAAACCTGTGGAGTAGAGCCCTGTCCACAGAAGGAAAGGAGGAAGACCAGTTTGGTGAGGATCTGTAAAAGGGGGGCAGTGTTGTGTAAAGAAGACAACGAGGCAGGCAGCATTTCCGAAAGCTTTATGACAAAGTGTTTATCAGTCAGTCAAAGAAAGCGCTGGGAGGAACATTATCATAGCAGCCAGCACATCTGTATCCTCCGAGCATGGATCGAGACAGTCACAGTGAGGACACTTTGTCAACTATGGTTCTGGAGAACATAAAGAACAAATTAATTGATGCCTTCAGAGTGACAGGAGAGTCCCGAGCAGATCTCCAGGACTCTGGTTCCACAGTCAGACCGGTCAGCGTGGGCAGGAGTTATCAAGCAAACGAAGAGCTGCGGCGGGCACAGATAGATGGAGCGATAACCTGGCTGAGGTCTGAACTGGTAGGTCATCTTAAAAATCTGACTTTGTTTGCTATTTATCTTTAGCCTTCAACAGGTGGCTTCAACAGTCATGGGTATTTTATTCATCTATTATTTTTAACCAAGTTCATTCATGCATATGAAAAATCAAAGGAAAGGACTAGTAATTTTATGTGTAGCTTGGTTATGCTAATTATTTTCTTTCATTGTTGTCATGCAGTTGGAAATGCGCTCCCAGGACCTCCAGCTGGCTCAGACACTGCTGGGGCTCAACACAGAGATCCAGAGACTAAGGAGGGAGAGTTTTGGATGTGTGGAGGTAGAAGGGGGTAACCACCAGTAACTGGCTCCAGCAAAAGTCTTTTTTTTTTTACTGGAATGAATAGTGGAGAAAGTAAGGACTGTGATGCAAAGATTCAAATGCACTTGCTTATGATAATAAGTTGTATCACTGTAAAGGAAGTTAGTTAGCAGTTGCATGTAAAATACCTTTAGTGAAAAAAAAGAAGGTTGCAATATGTTGAATTGTCTTTGATCCTGCTCTTTTCTTTTTTTGAAGAAAATTTGCACTTACACAAAGTTGTGATAAACAAAGTGGAAAGAAAAAAAAGACATAAATGTGTGAATGTAAGAGAAGTAAAATGTACAATGTCACCGTCTTTGCGTCTTTATTTAGCTGGCATACTGTAACCACTGCAGTACCTGTTTTAAAAAGTGCTATAAAATTCAGGAATGGTTAATAAATACATTCAAGTGTCACTCCCAAACAAGAACAAAAAAGACCATCTTTATCTACATGTAAGAGCATTTTAAAAACTCATATGTCAAATCAGAATAGTTATCTGCAGTTACAATGAACACATGGAGATATAAAAAAAACAACCTCCAGGCTGACCTACTGAATTACATTTCTGGTCAGACAGAATAAATATCAGTGACTTTTCAGGCTTTCAGTTACTGACATGTTCACATGTTTGTACAGTACATGTTAATATTTGTCTAGACAGAGAAAACGCTTAACACAGTGCTTCAAAAGACTGCCTTTAGGTCATTGTTTAATACAGATACTAAAATATAAAGTAACAATATATACATACTGGAAATGTATATACTGTATGATGCTACAGCCATTGATGGGTTAGTTTGGCTAATAAAATACTCCAGACAGCATGAATCATGAATCCTACTTTTCCTGCTACATCATACTCTTTAAAAAAATATTTTTTTATTTAATCTGTAGTAAACTGTAGGAAAACCACTCACATAACTATGACTTCAGTAAACCTGGGTGTACTCTTTTCTCACATGTCACACTGTTAATTTAGTTCCATCAACTTCACACTCCACTTTAAGATTCTTGTTTTAACTTTTAGAGCTCTGCATGGACACTCACCAGAGTATACCAGTAAACTTTTACATGCATACAACCCAACAGGTGCCTGGGGTCATGTGATCAGTACCTGCTGGCTGTGCATCATAAAAGGCTGAGAATTAAAGGAGACAGTGTACTCCAGACTCTGATATTTGCGGACTTAAAATACAGCTAAAAACTCATCTTTTTAAACTCCATTTGCTGTCTTTTGTTTTGTTTTTGTTTTGATGTTCTATCCTTTTTGTTGTCAAGCACTTTGTGACGTTTATTTTGAAAAGTAATATGCAAATAAAATGATAATTTATTCATGGCTGAAAAATATAGGCAAAACAGAACTGTCAAAAACAGCAGTACCTCTAATGGCCACTTGAGGGTGACTCCAAAAGTAGTTCATCCTGTTAGACTCCAATGTAAAAACTCCCAGCTTACGTCTTGGTACAGAAAAATCAAACAAACACGTGTTTATTATGAATATTAATCGAGCTGGAAGGTGGATGACTTGTGTTATAACTCACCAGCATGTATTTTTATGGATATACTCAACGTTTTGACACTAAAAACAAACAAGTAAACAAAAAAACAACATGGCTGTTGTGCCCCACAACTACTAATTAGCCTGTTTTGCAAAAAAAAAACCAAAAAAACATTTGTTTTTGTCTAAGGTGCCTTTTTTCATTTACAATGTCATATTCGTGTTATGAAAATAAAAATAAAGTATAAGCCATGACATTGTTGGCTAGTTTGTATGCAGCCGTAAGTTAAAATGACTTTAAGCTTTGTTTTTTCTTAAGTGAAGCGGTGGAAAATGGGGTCACCGTACTCCACCTTGTCTATGTTAACTGCCTTAAAAGGCACATTTTTGAAAAATTTGTCTGACTTTTTAAGGCACAGAGCTTCTCCTGCAGAACATCCTCCTCGATAAAGTGCCCGAATAAAGCTGCTGAGGCATCTTTAGGCAGGAAATGGAAAAGCCCCCCTCCACTGAGCTGGAGTAGAGACTGCCGCTTCCTTGTTCACTCTCAGAGTCCCAGTAGCTCCCCTCCTCTTCTTCCTCATACGTCTCCTCCTCTTGCTCCTCCTCATACAGCTCCTGCTTGAGCTCCTGGATGCCTGAGTGAAGCTCCATCAGCTGTCGAATCAGGGCTTGATCCTGAGAACGCATCTCCATCTACACACGGAGGACACATCTGTTTAGATTTCACAGAAGCACAGAGCAAACAGACAAATAGGACCAAATACCAAACTGTGAATGAAAGAATTGTGAAGCGAACTTCAGAGAGTTTCTTTCCATCTCGATGAAGCTGAGCAGGTTGTGCTCGCTTTGAAACCGTAAGCCATTTCATTTGAGTGTTGCCCTCTTTCAAATGCAAATGGATCTTTCTGTCATTCCCTTTCTTTTCCTTTTTTTATGAGAGGCTGTCCAACTACTGGCATTGTAAAATAAGATATTCAGAATTCCATCGAGTGTCCAAGTCTGTGCAAAGCACTCAGGAATGCGGGCCGATCTGCATTTCTTTTCTCGGTTAATTACAGCACCAGGCTCAAACTGAGGCTGAGGCGGTGCATAAAAGATTCTGGTTGTATTTCCTTTGTCAACACTTAATTAAGAGAAAACCGTGATTTTCTTTTTTTCTTCTTTGAGATCGAGCCATCTTGGGCTTCACCTCATTATGACAAACACTAGTCCTTTTCAAATAATGTAGAGGCTTCTCAAATCAGCTTCTGTCTGTAGATGGGGTTTTTTTTCCAGGGAGTATGCTAACCACAGAAAAAAACCACCTCATCCTCAGCACAAAGCTTTGGGACTTTTTGGTGATATTTTATCACATTTTGCTTATGAATTATAAGCGATACTTAATGCATCTTCTGTCTTTGGTGTGTCTGTTTCATTTTCCTTCTTTTTTCTATCCTTAATTATCTTCGTTTAAGTGTGGGAGAATAATACCATAGAGGCATCTGTGTCATTAAATTCATCTCATGAACACAAAAAGTGGAACAGCTATGGGTTGGGGGAAATGATCATATTGTAAATTCAAATGTCTTTAAATATAAGGTTATGATAAAGATTACTTTGAATGAGGCTAAAAGAAAGTTAACTCATTCACTGCCATTGACGTCTATAGCCGTCAATTGCAGTGAATGAGTCAATGGGTTTAACTCATTCACTGCCAGCCATTGGCAGTGAATGAGTTAAACCCATTGACTCAATAAATCGTTATAAAATGATGAGACGGATAAAAAAAATCTCCTTAGGTGATTTAAATAAGATGTTAAGTTTAGAAACTAATGAAGTAAATAACATAGAAAACAATAGATTTATTAGTTCGACTTTAGTTTAGTTGTTTTCTCCCCCTAATGCATTTTGATCAAAAGCTCTAGAAAAGCCACAAATCAACCTTAAGATGAGAAGAAGCAAAAATTTTTCCAGAGTGAATAAAGATCTTTGGATTGTTGTATGCATTAAATAATCACATCTACAGATGTGCTCTATTCAAAATTGCAATGTGATTATATTTGCCTACAATACTTAAAGGTAAGTACACTAAAAAGAGGGTAAAAAGCCAGGTTTTACAATAATTGTACTGTAAACAAATTCAAGTACTCTATAAGTCATTTTAAGTAATGCACAAGTAATTTCAAGTATTGCATAACTTCATGTATTTTACAAGAAAGGAAACACAAATGATTAAGTACACTGTACTTTTCATGGCCGCGGATTGCACTATGGAGTGGCTTGACCTTGGCTTCCAGGTATTTTAAAGGAAAGGAGGTCCTTTTAAAAGTCTTCTTTGAATAGTGATTGTAAAAGAAAAGAACATTAAGTTGACTTGACCCCATCACGATAAGGTCACATAGGCCTGCAATTTTTGATGGTACTTATTTTTTCTAAATTGATAAAAGGACAGTTGAGTAATGGAACAAAACAAAACAAAACAAAACAAAAAAAAGTAAACAGGCAAGATGAATCCACTCCATAATATGGCCTGGCCATGGTGTATAAAGTATATTTACAATGTGAGACGGGGAAATTGTTTGCTTTTCTGTAAAATTACCATAAATTCTACACCACTTAAAATGATTTATTCACTACTTTTATTTATTTATAATTAATGTGTAATTTATTTACATTATAGCTTTTTCTGCATTTCCTGTAAAAACCTGATTTGTTTCCCCTTTATTGTGTTGGTTATCTTTAAGTATTTGCAGGTAAATATAATTACATTGTCATTTTAAATAAAACACATAAAATTCTATTTGATAACAGGAGAATTACATACTTTGTCATTGACTGTATTATGAAGTGTTACCATATGTATAAATAAACAGAAAACTCTGAAAATCTGAATTTATTTTATTTAAGGAGGCCAAAGTGCGACAAAAAAACGGAGACTGTAATTTTGTATTTTTACATGCAAAGCTCGTCCTGCTCATAAAAAAAAAATGCAATGTGAGTCAAAAGTTTGACATCATCTAATAAATAGACTTGTGGATTATTTCTGGAATTTAAAGGTTAAAGGTTTTAGCCTGAGCACCTCCTTTAAACTATCTGAAGGAAGGTGAAACAGACAATTTAAGGATCTCATTCACTGCTGCTCCTCTGAGGCCTGTTTCCAGGATGTCTCTGTTTCTCCTTGTTGCTCTTCTGTCCGGCTCCCGCTCAGACTGTTTTCTTCCCTGTGTGCTCAGGACACTCGGTTACCATGACGAGCAGTCGCAATAAATGCCAAGCGATAAATCAAGCCGTGACAATGAGCCTTGCACTCGCAGACACACAAGCACATGCACACACAGCCTCTTTGCATGGTGACGGTGGTTTAAAAGGGTGTGACGTTGTAAGAACATGACTTACATGGAGCCGGAGGAACAAAGAAGGCAATAACTTGGGCCTCACACACAAAAACATCAGGGCTGACCATAGAAGTCGTTCTGATGGTGGGACAAATGACTTGATCTTTATCACAACAGACAATAAAAATGTTTTTAGACTTCCCACAGACGTCACAAAAGGGCCACGCAGAAGAATTTACAGGTCATAGATTTTGTTGCTGTTTAGTAAATGAGCAAAATTGATATTTTATATTCACCTCAGTTTGAATTTGGTTGAATAGAAAAATAAAATGCTTTCAAAACAATAATTCATGCTTTGTTTATCTGTTGAATTCAACTCATTTCACAATTCACTTTGGAAATAAAAGGGTCATTTTAACCCCGAAATTTCAAAGTCTACTCTTACCTGTGCAGATCAGAAAATAACACACATCAGTGGTGAAGGAAGTATTTAGACTGTTTCCTGAAGCAATATAGCCAATGTGGCCCTATCTATGAAATATTTGCTGAACAGTGGCCACTCTTACTGTCTGAAAAAGAAAAATGCAAAACTATGGGACAAGATTTCTAATCTTAGTGAACTAACTCAGTAATGTTTGTCATATTCCATCATTTGGCTAAAACTGCTAAATAAATTCATGAATTTGGTCAGCAGATTAAGCAAGTCCAACAAAATCAATTTGTTTAACTAGAACATTTACTACAACAACATTGTACTATTGTACTGCAACATTTTACTAGATTTAAGGAAATTATATACGAAATAGTTATTTCTTCATCAACAATGATTGACTCTGACTTACACAGAACTTTGAATCGCACTGACCCAAAGTTCTGAAAGTGTTTTAAATTTCATTTTACATGCACAAGATTATATTTTTTTGCATGCAGCTTTTAGTACAGACAAATAATATTTTTTAAATCTTTATTGTGTAAATAAACACCCCCTATTCCCAGAACGCATAGTTTTGTACAACTCTAACATGAGCTGCCACAATAAAACTAAAGAGGGCTTTAATATAGTTGTAACAGGAAACAGGAATCTGCAGGTGTTATATACGTATAGCAAGACAAAATTTATTAGGGATACACCGTTTCCCTTACAGGCTCGATCAGAGTCCCAGTCTTACCAGTTCCCTTCGCAGCCAGGCCAGTGCACTCTCTATGTCCAGTTTGCTTGCTTCTCCACCAGATGTGCACCCTTCCTTGACATGGTTGGTTCTGGCCTCAGGGTCCCTGCTTGTGCTCTCTTGTGCTCCCTTGCAGTCATCAAAGGTGGAGGTCTTGCAGGAGAAGTCCCGCAGTCTTGTTAGGACCACCTCCATCATGTTAGGTCAGTGATAGTTCTTCTAACCGGAGTCTCTTCTACACCCTCTGCTGCGTCTTGCCTGTTTTCGGCCGTAATGCAGCTGCAAACAGCCTCGTCTTCTGTTATGAGCCCTGCCAGCTCGGAGGACTTAAGAGGAGCTCTCTCTCTCTCCCGTTCTCATCTTTCAAACATGCTCCTTCCTCCCTCCCTCTGCTCTCCTCCTTTTTCTTGCCGTCTGTTTCGCAAACATTAGCCCCCAACTGCTTGGCAGAGTGAACTGGTAGCACTGGTCTGGCGAATGCCACCGAGCTGGTATGACGTCAGTGAATTGTCCGGATGCCTGATGTGGAGCTGTTTGGTTTTTTGTTTTGTTTTTTTTGTTTTTTTTAAATCAGACACACAAACACAGAGATCATTAGGAAGGAGATGAGGGAATTAGGCCGGTGGTTGTCTTGAAGATGACACAAGGGTCCTGTTGTGTAAACTCACACAGCTTCAGTGAGTTTTGGTCTGTTAAAAGATGATGGAAGGTGATGATGCTGACAGAGACATAAACATTAAGTCCTATGGTGTACGTAGAACTCACTGCCCTGAGTGGCCTACGTCAGGGTCAGGATCTAAAGAACAGTGTGAACAGCCATGTGTAACTAACCCTTCTCATGCCATTTTCCCTTCACTCTGTAGCCCCTGGCAACCCACTCCTCATCTATTCACACGCTTTGGTAAACCAAACACAGGCCGGCTGTACGGAGCCTGCATCGACCAAAATAGCCCCAACACACTATTTTTAGAGTTAAACTGACTCCACTTTTAGACTTGTTTAAGAAAGCAAACGTCACCCCTCTCAAAAGGAGCTAAAAAAGTCTTCAAGTCTCATTGTGCAAGTGTGTCATGTTCCCACTGCTGCTTTCAAAAGGAATGAAAAGAGCTGATGTAAGTGTTTTAACGTCACACACTGCATTGGGTGAAACTCTCAATTATATTTCTGCAAAAGGCACTTTGTCTCAGCCTGTCGGCGGTTGAATGTAAGATCGATTTAAATCTGGGGTAAGCGTCATGGTTTTGGTATCCCTGGACAAAAAAACATGGCACAAGAAATCTATGGGACAATCATTTCTAACAGCAGAGATGGTGTGAACCAATCATGTTGCTGTATTCTTGCACATTGAAGTGCTGTTAAAAAGTATTGCCCCACCCCTTCAGACCTCCTTTGTTTTTTTTGTTTTTTGCCATATTTGTCAGAGTTAAATGTTTCAGATTGTAAAACAACTTTTAGATAAATCTGAGGAAACACAAAATGCAGTTTTTAAATTATGATTCATTTATCAAGGGAAAAGGGGTTTGAGAATCTACCTGGGTGTGTGTGAAAAAGCAATTGCACCCTGAACCTAATGCGGGTTGTGTCACTCTTGGCAGCAAGAACTACAATCAAGCACTTGCTGAGTTAGTCATTGCTGTGGAGAAATTTTGTCCCACCCTTTTTTTTTACATATTTGTTTCACTTCAGCCATATTGGGAGGGTTTTTCAGCATTAATGGTCTGTTTACGGTTGTGAAAAACCCCATCTCAATCAAATGTAAATCCAGACTTTGACTAGACCACTCCAAACCCTTCAAACCCTCCATTGCTTTTAAGCACTGATGTGATGTCTTGTGGAAAATCCTGCTGCATAGCCCAAGTGTGCTTGATCTTTGGGGAACAAATGGCTGCACATTCTCCCATGGGATTTTCTGGTAGAGTTTTTATGCTTCAGGTAGTAGTTTTAGGTCCGCTTAAAAACAAAAAAATCAATCAGGGGTTCCTCAGGGGTCTGTCCTTGGACCATTATTGTTCAACCTTTACATGCTCCCATTTGGTACTTTCATAAAGAATCATATCATAGCTATAATATCTCATTCTTTTGCAGATGACATTCGGTTGTACCTATCATTTTCCTCATATTATCTATCTCCTGTTCACAAACTAGTAAGTTGCACTGAGGAAATGAACTGTTGGATATGTAGAAGCTTCTTGTAACTGAACAGAAACAATAAAAATATTTATTCTTGACTCAAAAAGTCAGAGACAGAGAATTTGTTCATATTTATCATGCCCTTCTCTGAAACACACAGCAAATAAATCAAGAGCCTTGGCATTATTTTGGACGGTCACCTCAGTTTGATAAACACATCAATACGATTACCAAAACTGACGTCTACGACTTAAAAAGTATATAAAAAGTCAACAAGTTTTTATAATAAAGTGACTATGAAATTGATGCAGTAAATGGATTAATCCATGCAGGATTATCCAAATCATCATTAAAATGACTTCAACTCAATGCAGTAGAAGCTAGTAGTGCATGGAAATGTGAACATATTACCCCAGTATCCAAGTCTCTCTCTACTGGCCCCCAGCTCAACACAGGCTAACCTTTAAAATCCTTCTGTTAGTTCATAAAGCTCTTAATAGTTTGGCCTCCCAGTGGATCTCTGAATTGCTCAGGGTCAATAACCAAATTAGACCTCTCAGGTCATCAGGTGCAGATCCTTTAACTGTCCCTAGAAAGTGTGCTGAGGTTGCTTTCAGTTTTTGTGGTCCTGCTCTTTGGAACAAGCCGAACGCTGATCTGAGGTCAGCTGGAACAAACTCAAAACCTTTCTCACAGGCTTACTGTTCAAAACTTTATATATGTGTGTGTGTTAACTTCTATTTTATGTTTTCATAAAGTTTGTTTTGTTTGTGTTTTTATTGCCTTAACACTTCGCAGACCTACACTGGTTTATCTTAAAGGAATGTACTGTATAAATAAATTATCATTGCGATTGATCACCACCTTGTAGGAAGCTTAATTATGAATTAAAGGTTTAATTCAATCAAAAGAAAGAAAAAAAATACTAATGTTTGCCCTGTGATTGCTCCAATCTGTACTCATCCCACCACCTCCTCAAAGGGAAGCCAACTTCTCCATCTTCTTTCATTTCCTTCCCCTGACCTCGCCTCCTCCACTCTCTTTACCACCTTTCTCTTCATCTATTATCACCTTCTTATCCCAGCAGATCAGCTATTCAAAATCATAAAAAAAAAATCAATCTCTATGATCGATCAGATTAAAAACACTGTTACTGCCAACTGGTAACGTATCAGCATTTACTCAGCAGGGCTAACGCTTTTAATGCCAGTTATTCTTTCAAACATTTCATCCGAGTCCGAGTTTTTCTTTTAACATCATTTTGATAACTAAAGCGAATGAAGACACACTTTAAAAATAGAAACATAGATCTAAATTAATGAAGTATATAGAAGTGACTGACACGTAGGTCTGTTTAAGTGGATCCTTGTCGCCATCTTCTGGTATTTTTTTTTTAAATCAGTCGCCAAAACAAAAGCGAGACTAAGTTTTTTTTAGAAAGACTTGCTACCCATCCACTATCTTGAAACTCCCCCGGGGCTGTTATTGGCTCATTACCGATCCAAATAAAGAATAAACAAAATAAAAAACATCACCGACATAGCTGCTGTTTAATCCACCCACAGATTGAAAATTAGTGTCGTTTTTCTTTTCTTTACCTGCAGCTCCACGCGAATATTTCTTCCTTTTTTTCCTGTTTCTGCAACTCAGTGCAAAGCTGTTCAGGTTGAACTAACAATATGCTCCACACTGCCAATAAAGACTCAGTGTGAGTGGCTGTTTCCATTCAAAGTGAAAAATAAAGTATCTCATTGATAAGTTAATTCCACTGTACGTGCAGGTGCTTGGGAATCTTTCGGGGGTTAAAATCGGGGTGTTAAGTAAGACTGCTTTAATCGGAGACGAGTTTTGCTGAATTTGGAAATAATGGCTAAGTGATAACGCAAGAGGAAAGGGCGCACGGCCCGTGTGGTTTGATTATGTAATCAGTGAGTGCCGGCTGATCAGAGGAGGTGGGCGGACCCCGAAGAACTCGAGCGGTAGTTTGGGATGTGTGAAACAGTGAAATCCTCTCCCGATTAGTGAATTAATAATCAAAGCTGAATTTGGGTTTTAAACACAAAATATTCATTAGCTTTAGGAAATTGAGCTTCGTCCCAAATTATTTCCCTTTAATATGTTACATTTATTACAGAAGTGTGTCTGTTTTGGACCCCATGTGTTCCATCACCTCCCCCGCCGTCCTTCGGGCCGGCCGGCTCTGCGTTTGCACACGGTGCAAAGCGTTAGTCACAAGATTGCATCAAAGTCTTTGCGCCTTGCACCCCAATTCGTTAGAGAAGACATCCAGCGGCCGCTGAAAGACGTCTCAAGAAGGCACAACTCAAGATCAGAGAAGAAAACAAAGATTTTAAGTGAGATAACTGAACATTAATTTATTATATTATATATATATCTATATATTATATTATTATAATTATTGTTTTTACTTCTTTTTTAGGTTTGTTTAAATACGTTTTTGTTTTTAGTCTGAGTATTTTTCCGACTGTCTGAGAAGACAGCAGTCATGTTTAAAAGCAAGGATCCAGAGAATTTTCACCTGGTGTCAGAAGAGAAGAAGAGATACAGCACACCGGAAAGGTAAACGATTAAAGTTTGTCTTAATAGTGTTTCAGATTAGAGTAGAGGAACATGTGATTCCCTGTTTCCAACAATAAACAGATGAATAAAAACAAGCTTAAAAATATTCATTGTGCTTGAAGGTTTGGTGTTAAATTGTATTTTAAATCAAAAGAAACAGAAAAGGGTAGTTTCAAAGTTTTACAAAGTGCTTTGGGGGAGTGTCTGCTCACGTTCCTCTGTGACCTACTGGTTTTCCACACGGGACTGGACTGGTCTGGGGGTCTGATGAGATTAGCTGTGTGCAAATGTGTGTCTGACTCTGCTCATTTAGCCGGCTCTACTTCTGCTTAATAGGGAAGTGTGCACAGAGTGCAGCAGCAGCGCATAGACCCACTTTTATACACTCGTTAATCAGCGATTGTTTGTTTGGTGTCCTCTGATGTTAATATTGTTATTGGCCCTATTATTTATTAGGTTACAAGACCACGTCAGTTTTAGTCGGGGGGTTACAATGAGGTGTAACAATCGTCGTGCCAAAAAGTGATTTCCGGTGTTCCAGATTAACTGCTTTTATGCTAATTGGTTAGATTTGTTTACAGATTGGTCATTTTCATCGAGTGGTCTTCTCTGCCAGTGTGTCATGCGGATTAACTAGTTAACCTGGAGCACCGGTATTTGCAAAAAAAAAAAAGATTAGCGGTATATAACCGCTGCCAAGGACTTGGTGATCTATAATGGATGACATCAAGTCAGATCTGAGCCAGAAAGAAATACCGTTATGAAGTAGAATGAGCAAGCAGCTTTTGGTAAAGTGACTTTTACATATCGTTTATTTAATCCAGGTAAAACGCACACTGACATATAACAATGTAACATAACAGCTCTGTAAAGATAGTTTATGCACATTGTTGTCGAATTTGTTATTTATTTGTGGACTGCAGCTTGGTGTGTAGGTTGCTCATTAATAAGAAAATAATGACTTCCCAAGCGCTTTCTCCTTCTCATCCCTGTGATGCATTCACATTGCGAGCCATCGTGGCTCAAGAGTTGGGAGTTCGCCTTGTAATCGTTCGCCTTGTAATCGGAAGGTTGCCGGTTCGAGAATTCATAAAAGCGCTATACAAATACAGGCACTATACAAATATAGGCCATTTACCAGGCACCAGTCTAACCGGCTACGCTGGTTAGACTGATGTTTTTAACCAACACCTTTTATTGCATGTAATGCACAAACACACCAACAGAGGGCAGTAATATCCCTTCAACATACATTGTAAAATTACTATTACAACATAGACTGGTGAAGTTATCACTGATTCTCTGTGGCTGGATTGATGCAGAGCTGACTGTTCATGGCCAGTTAGCAGAAATAACTTGATAGTAATATAATGATTAATAATACGTGATGAATTATTATATTTAAGGTGATGGTTTTGATTACAACCCCAAAAGCTGCAGGGTATAATTTAATATTTCTTTGCTAAAATATCAAAAGCCTTCCATAGATGGGAGCTCATGTTCCTCTAACAGCTGTATATACCTTTCAGCATTGATGGTGCCTTTCCAGGTTACAAATTTCAACTCGTCTGACCACAAAAAAGTGTTTCACTTAACCTCAGTCCATTTTTAATCAGCTTTGGTCCAGAGAAAACAACACTGTTACCGGATCATGTTGTTGTATGGCTCCTTCTTTGCACAACAAGTGTTCCTGAGCCCATGCAGTGATTTCCGCGTTAAAGCCCTGTTTTTGAAGCAATACTGCTCGAGGGCCTAAAAAAATCATACATTTTCACAGATTTTCGGCCTTATCGCTTACACACAGAGGTTTCTCCAGATTCTCTGATATTTTTTATTTTTTTTAAATGCTACTTACTGTAGATGAGGAGACATTCAAAGTCTTTCTCAGTTAAATCACTTGAAATGTTTTCTGTTATACTATGAATAAACTATGAATTATGAGATTTTTAAATCACTACACTCTGTTTTTATTTACATTTTTTGCAACTTCCCAACTTTCCTGTCCTCAGCTTTCTGACCTAATTCTACTTTTTATACGAGAAATGTACTAGTACATTACCATACGGCTTGTCAAAGATTTGCTTAATCTCCAGTCCTAAATATACAAAAAGCAGTGAACATTGATGTAGCAGCACAGGTCAGCTGGTCACAGACTGTACACAAAGATGTTCACAGTTCACAAATGAAATTATTGTGCTTGTGTTTTTGTTTTTTGTTTTTCTTTTCCTCCTATTGCGCTGCTTCACCCAATCTTAGGGTTTCTCCACCTGCCAAATCCCAAACATGGTTCCAATGCTAGAATGTCAAGCATGTGTAGGAGAAAATGGTCATCTTTGTATAGGTTATTGGTGTGACCTTCCACAACAGTCCCAATTTGCCATGATTTTCCCACCTGTTTGTCATAGTCAATGACATCAGTAGTCATGAAATGTTAACGTAGACTTGAATTACTGCACATCAAAGGCTGCCTCCCTCTTAACTCTGATCCACATCAGTTTGCTTATTGAGCAAACAAATGTACACAGGATACCAAAGCCACAGCCCTCCTCACCACACTGAACCACCCAGGAAGTCTCTTTAACACAATCACCCCCACTGCTCCTCTAACCTCATACTTAACGCTGGCTTTCGTCAGGGCTGTGTGCTAAGTCCTGTCCTTTATGCTTTGCTTTTTGTTTTGTACAAACGTGACTGCAATCCAGTGGACCCCACCAACACCCTTATTAAATTTGTAGATGACACTTGTGTTGCTGGATACTTAACTTGACATATAGATGAGGTTCAGAAACTGTCTGTGTGGTCCTCTGCAAACAACCTCAAACTCAACACCAGTAAAACCAAAGAGATGATAAAAAGTAAGGCCCAACCCTCCAC
This sequence comes from Pundamilia nyererei, assembly GCF_000239375.1. Taxonomy (NCBI): domain Eukaryota; kingdom Metazoa; phylum Chordata; class Actinopteri; order Cichliformes; family Cichlidae; genus Pundamilia; species Pundamilia nyererei. The sequence goes on along the minus strand of NW_005187627.1, from coordinate 777,938 downwards.
TAAAGCAACAGATTATGGCTTTAAGTTCCTGAAAACTCATACTGCAGAGGCACTTAGAGGTCTGCCAAGACAGCAGAAATGGTAAAAGAAACAAAAAAAAATCCACATAGAGAATACATTTCCTGATAGTTTATGCAGAGCAGTCACATAGAGGAAAAGCTGTTGGTGGCCTTCTACCCCTCAGTCATCATTGTAAGTGTACTACATCAGTGTGGTACTGATCAGTGGAGAATAAACCTTTGCAGATGGTCGTCAACACTGCCCAGGAATCAAGTGACTTCCCACTGCTCTGCTTGAAGGACATCTCCAGCTCTCAGTGTCTCAGGAAGTCAAGGAAAATAATTAAACTTATCCACCTTGGGTGGCACTTGTTCTACCTCCTACCCTCAGTCAGACACTCTAGGCATAAAAAAGCCTGACAAACATTCTCGAAACAAAGTTTTTGTTCCCCAGTTCAACCAGAACTCTCACCACTTTTAATAGCTATTCTTTAGTGAAAGGCATCCCTTTAAGTGATTCCCTGACTGTACAAGTATGAATGTCTTCTTTTAAATCAGACTTAGGGTACATCTAGTCCTGACTGTACCTGACTGACCTGCATGCAGTCAACGGGAAAATAGGATTAAAATGTATGCGATTTGTTCATCGAGGTAACTGCATATGTGGATAGGCTAATAGAACTGGATAAAGCCGTCAGGTATTAAAACCCATGGCTGTCTAAATCTGACAGGAAAAAATGACTTTTGAAATGGATACAAGATAAAGCTACTGAAATGAACACAGAAATCTTTCACTGTATTATACATCAGAAAGTGTGTACGTTAGTGCTAAAAATAACCATGTTGTTGATGTTTTAACTAAAATAATTTCGTTAGGGTAAGAGCACTGAATCGCAGGACTTGGAGGATCACGAGACTGAACATGGTGACATAGCTGTCAAGCGGCTTCAATCAGGGCAAAGTGCTAAAAAGAGTATAGGACCTAAGAGCAAAAATTTGACAGTTAGAGGAAACTCAACGACATTTCAGAGCTCTCAGATGCTACACGAAAGGCAGATCTTGCATTTGCTGTTAATGTGATTAAACTTTGCGTTTCCACCTCAGATTCTGAACTTGACTGTAATATTCAAACATAAAGCAGGCTAGATTTATTTCATTGAACAAGAGAAAATAACGAAAAGGCTGCCAACGACATAATTAAAACACAAGCAGAATAGCAATGTGCCATTGCTATTAGCACATAAAGTTAAAAGTCTTGAAAATTTTCCAAAACATCCACATTTTTCCTCAGAATTGGAGATAATTTATCTGCATTTCAGGAGCAGGACCACACCTCCATACACTCCCTTTCCAGTTCTTTATCTATATATGAATCCCGCTGCACTATAAGCTGTTCTTTCTTGTTTTCATACCCCACCCTCTCTTTTTCTATCCATCTACTACTCATTAGAACGTGGGGATGTGCTCGGCCCAGGAGCCGCCATCAGTCCCCTCTGAGGCCTTCCCCAAACCACAGCCTCAATTCATATTCAAGCCATCTGCCATTATCTACAGAAGATGCTGTCAAACCTAAATGAGGATGTGCTAATTAATTGTTTTGGGAAATGTTGGCATTTCCACTATAACTATTTTACATTTTTATTGCCTAATTGTAACTTATCTACCTCTAGAAGTTTTTGTTAATGTTAAGGGTTAAAAATTTTGTCCACAACTCATTGCATTCACTCTGTTTTTGTGTATCCAGTGTGCCAAACCACAACATCTTACAGAAAGATGGCACGGGTAACATTAAGCACTGCCATGACAACAGCCGTGCTCAGGAGGATCGAGCGACTGAGAGGAAAGTTGCCAGGAAGAGGCTCTACCTGGTTTCTGTCATCTGCCTGATTTTCATGATTGGTGAAATCCTCGGTGAGTCACGGTCGTTTTCTGCTTTTATTTTGTGATGATTTTTTTGTTCTCATTTTCTCGGTGCGTATCCCATGATGACAGCTGATATTTGCGTATTGTTTGTAAGTCAACAATACACGCTGCCATTTCTGTTATTTTCTGTGACCTCTGACCATCTCTGTCTTCCTTCACGCCTCGTACTTCTCTTTCCTCTCACTTGTCTGTCCTCAGCCAGCTCTCTCACACCTACTTGTGGCCACCTTACTTATTTTTCTTGAATTATATATACATTTTGTATCCCTACAAGTGTAAATCTGACATTGCTGCACTAATATACCAAGTAGTTAATCCATTTCACTAACTGTCCTGGTTCTGTCCTTCTGCAGGTGGGTATTTCGCAGGCAGCCTTGCGGTGATGACAGACGCTGCCCACCTGCTGGTGGACTTAACCAGCTTCATCATCAGCCTGTTATCCCTTTGGCTCTCCTCCAGACCAGCTACACACAAACTCAGCTACGGCTGGCACCGTGCAGGTACATCATTACAGGATGCGTCTTCCAGTTAGTATGTAATTTATTTGAGCTTTTCTTTATTTTATTCATTCCTTTGCAACTTAATTTTCACTAACATGGCATGCAAAATAAGTGGATGTCACTGCAAAATAGCAGAGCTTTCAGTGCCATATGCTAGGAGTTACATCCTGCATCCACACATCACAGATATATTTATAAAAGATCACATCATAGTCTCAAACTAAAAGATTTTTTTTAACTTGATAGATTATACTTTGATACCTTTTTATATTGTTTGTTTTACATTTTGTGTTTTTATGTTTATGTAATGTCGTAAACATAAAATCATTAAAAGCCACAAAAAGTTCAGTTTCTTTTAAATTCGTCAGTTCCTGACCAGTTTCAGGAACACAGCTTACCCCCAAAACATTCTTTTGGGTAAGCTGTGCCTGTAGCAACTTGTGATTTAGCTTTAGTACCATTGATTCCTCCTGCACATTTTCGGCTACGTTTTCTCTGCAGTTTTTAAATTTATCAGGGAGAGAATAACCATCATCATCTCAATATAAAGACTAATAATCATAGCATCGATGTAAGCTGCAAAAGATGCTTTTAATTGTGACTGTTGCAGAAACAATGAAAAATGGTTTAGCAGCATAAACCCAAAATAAATAACAATATAAAAATGTGGAAAAAATATATGAACAATATAGTGCAAAACTGAGTCAGTGGAGTGTATTAAAACCTGCTCTAGTACAGCGGTCCCCAACCTTTTTTGCGCCATGGACCGGTTTATGCCCGACAATATTTTTACAGACCGGCCTTTAAGGTGTCGCGGATAAATACAACAAAATAAAACCAGTACTGGTACTGAAAAAAAGATTTATTCATAACACATGTGAAAAGACCCAGGAAAACCGAGTTAACGATAAAAACGATAACAAAATAACGCTAAAAACCCTGAAAACCATACATTTCACACCTGAGCCTCAACTCTCGCGGCCCGGTACCAAACGTTTCACGGACCGGTAACGGTCCGAGGCCCGGGGGTTGGAGACTGCTGCTCTAGTATACTTAAAAGTGGAGCTGGACCAGTTCCTCAATCAAGAACTCACAAATGCCACCAAATTCCTGGAGGGAGGTTGCTGAAGCTATCGGAATATGGAGGTGAGGGAATATAGAAAGAAGTGGAATAACTTGAGGCACAAATATCTTTACCTCTGGGGAAAAAACAAACTGGCTACAACAAAAAGCGGGGACCCGTGAGGGAAAAGAGTATCTGTATTTTATTTGTTTCTATTTTCCAGTCTAGATCAGGTCTTGCTGTGTGTATTTTTTATCAAGTCATTTTCTCTAACTGCATATTGAAATTTGAGCAATTTGCTGTTTCTTGTTGTTTCCAGCAGTGTGCATGACTGCAGATCCTGTCTCTCTCCTTGTTTCTTATTAATGCAGAGATCCTGGGTGCGCTGCTGTCTGTTTTCACCATCTGGCTGGTAACAGGAGTGTTGGTTTACCTGGCCGTGGAGCGCCTCATCAGTGATGACTACACCATCGAGGGAGATATCATGCTCATTACCTCCGGTTGTGCTGTGGTGGCCAATATCATGTGAGTAAAGTGAAGGCTTGTTCGTTTTGGAGTTTGTGATTTAATTAAAGCCATTGCAGAAAGGAAGGCAGCACTTTTCTTGAACTCTTGAAGAATGGTCCTTCTCTCAACAGCATGGCAGTCGCCCTTAATCAGTCCGGCCACGGCCACAGTCATGGTGGGCTCAGCTTTCATGGGCATGGTCACAGTCACAAGAAAGGAGGAGACAAGAATCAGATCTCAAACAGCACACACTCGAGTGATGACTGTACGGATGTAGAGCAAAATCATGGTGATCACGGTAAGTAAAATAACGTTTTTTTATGCCATTTTAATATAATAGGTCATTATCCTCATATTAAAATGGAAGAAAAATGCTTTCTGTAATTGATTTTATTGTTATTCTTCTTCTGCCAGGACGGAGAGCTCAGCAGGCCAATGCAAGTGTGCGAGCAGCTTTTGTGCACGTGTTGGGAGATCTTCTCCAGAGCATCAGCGTGCTCGTCAGCGCCATCATCATCTTCTTCAAGGTAAGGCCTCTCTCTTTCTGTTTGCACACACAGTGTGACCCAACAGTTTAAAACAATTTAAAAGTTACTACTGAAGTTGTGGATGTTATTTTGATAATTATTAGTCCGAAATGTTCATACACCCAGTAGCTAGTCGCGTGCAGCGCACAGTGGCTTTGATGTAACAATTCCTGCATTATTTTTTAGCTTCCAACGCTCAATATTCTCAGCACTAAAAACACATTCCCCCCTGAGAAATGTCGAGCAGCACAAAGCCGGGGCTGTTTCCAACGGGAAAGATGGTACCATGTTCACTGTTCACGTGCTGTTCAGTCATTTCGTGCCTTTCTGCAGAGTCCTCAGTGAGCCCAGTGTGTTGTAGTTCTTTTCCCCAGACTGTCATTACTGCCAAATTAAGGCCTCCTCTTATATAAGATGTAATTAATTGCCACTGTCCTGTGTTCTTTAATGAGAAGCAGTTGGGACCTTTTTTCCTCTGTAACTGGTGCAGATTTTTACACTGAGAAACTGAGCTCTAATAAACAGAACTTTTTCATAAATAGCAGTTGTATAGCAGACGGTGTTTTTCAGCTTGGAAAACTGACAGCACCATTAATGGTGTTACTGTCTGCCTCAATTGGAAAGCACTTTGGGTCAACTCCTGCTGGTTTTAAATGAGCTATGTAAACCGAAGTGAATTCACTAATATAAATGAATTTGTTTAATTAAATATTTCTGCTATAACTCATTTTCTCCGTGCTTCTCTTTCAGCCAGAATATAAGATGGCTGACCCCATCTGCACGTTTGTGTTCTCCATCCTGGTCTTATGTACCACCTTCACCATCCTGAGAGACATCCTTCTTGTCCTGATGGAAGGTGAGGCTGAAATTACTAAATCAACACTGCAGTGCAGTGCTAATGTTTTCATTGGAATCAGAGTCTGATTTGTCTTTTCTATCCATGCCTCAGGTACTCCGTCGGGGGTGAAATACAGTGAGGTGCGAGACGGCTTGTTAGCGGTGAAAGGTGTTACAGCGGTCCACAACCTTCACATCTGGGCCCTCACCGTGAACCAGGCTATGTTATCGGCACATGTAGCCATAGGTAAGAAAGAATTGGGGGGGGAATGCTACTTGATGGGTTCTTTATTAATCTGGATGTGATTAATAATATCGTTAGTAATCACATCCATCGTCTATGATGTAGTCTACGGGGAAGACAATGGATGGTATAAGAGGACATGCACTATTCTGCCAAGATGGCAACCACTTAGGGTGAGACATATGCACTATTCCACGCTCAGCTTTTTAAGTAATATGGATACACCATCTGGGTACTTGTAGAGGACTTTAAATAGCTGTACTTGATGGTATGAATGTACTTGTGCACTCAAAATAGTAAGTGCAAGACTGGAACAACATAGTCTGGAATAAAAGCAAATTTTAGTTAGATAGGTTGCTACTATGTCTCAGCCTTTTGTTCTTCCTGGTCATCCTTGACCAAAAAATAAAGCTCATAGATGCAATATAAATACAAAAGGTGACTAACATTTGGTTTATCACCAATCCCTTTGTTTTCCTCTCTCCTCCACAGATGAGTCAGTGGATGCTCAGACTGTCCTCAGGGAAATGACACAGGCTTGTTTTGCCTCCTACAAATTCCACTCCGTTACGATTCAGATGGAGAGGCAGGCCGACCTGAAGCCTGGGTGCACACTGTGTGAGGACCCTAAGAAGTAGGAACCCGCCGTAAATCTTCATCTGATCCCAGCGAAACAAAGCCAAGATTTGTCTGCTGTGGCGCATGTGTCGATGGCAGTCGGCGCTGCTGCTGGGGACCTTGAGGGCTTAGTGACAAACTTGCACGACTGTGTCTAGAGTGCCTTTGTATTGACAGACCTAAAGAAATGTTTAAAAGAGCAATGAGGGTGGCTTTTGAATGCAAACGATTTTACGGGAAACACTAATGTCCCCCCTCCTTTGGGAAGTTTTATCCATTCGTAGGTATAGTTTTCATGATCAATTTCTGCTTTTAAAAGTGTTCATTGTGAAACTGAAATCACTGAGGGGTCTATGCAAAACTGCAGTTCAAAAGTCTCGTGTCAGTGATACAGGGTGTTGTGGTTTTGTGTGATTAAGCAATTATTCACTTTATTGACCTCAGACATCTGATACAAACCATCATTTGCACATTCTATCATAGTATGTTTTTCTATACACTGACTGTTATACCAGACTCCTGAGTGTAGTTTCATACGTGATGTCAACACTTCTTCAAACTTTGCATAAGTAAGGTGGAAAAACTCAATAAAATATTCATGTTTTTCAAATACTCTGTATTCTGAGTTTTGGTCTGTGTCAGTGGAATAAGAAATGCATCTTGGGGGGGAGGGGTTGATTTCCACCATAACTAACCCCCACCTTTTTGACCTTGAGCCAATTTGCAGTTTTCAGTAAACCTCGGGGGCTGTTTCGTTGTACCACCGGCCTCTGGCATGCTGCAGACAATCAGATATTAATGGCTTGTGTGAGTTTGACCTTCGTCTATCCACCTGTGTCCTGCAGTGTGAGCTGCAGGTGTCCTGAGCTTCAGTGGCGTGGACAAGGTAATCATTAATAACAACTGACGTGTGGCTGGCTGGTGCCAGCTAAATCATTCATTTTATATTTTTAATGGACATATTATTTATTGTATTAAATAAAGCATTAATAAACATGCTAATAAGATAAAACTCCTTTTTTTTTTTTTTTTTTTTTTTTGGTTGACTAGCTACTTGCTCACCGCTTGATTCAAGTTTTGTAAATCTGTTTTCACGTTTTCCACAACCAAAGACACATAAACGAGCACATTTCAAGTCCAGTCATGCTTCAGCAAAAACTACAGCCCGCACTCGGACACGGATGACACCACCTGTCCATTATTTTTAGAAGGACAGCTCAGTAGGCCTCTGAGGTGTTCTCATCAAGGTTGTTACTTTCTTTTTAGATCAAACTAAATGATCGTTATACAGTCGAAGAGGAAGAAAAAAGCAGCTCACAGGTCAGACTTTTAGGTTGTTTTTTTGTTTTTTTACTTTATTGTGCTTTTTAAACTCTTGAGTCTTAAATGGTGACTAAACATGCAAATCAGAAAAATAATAACAGAGGTGATACATTGCAGCCTGAAATAGAACCTAAACAAATTGAAATCTCTGAATGGGAGCACTGATGTAATGGTTTAGTGGACTGCATTCTCATGTTTGTAACGAGTGGTTATTTGAGTTACTGTTACCTTCCTATCAGCCTGAAGCAGTCTGGCCATTTTCCTCTGACCTCTGACATCAAGAACTGCTGCTCACTGGATATTTTTTCCCTAGAGATGGTTATGGAAAAATCCCATTAGATCAGCAGTTTCAGACCAACCCATCTGCCGCCAACAACCATGCCACATTCAAAATCACCTAAATCACCTTTCCTTTCATTTCTGATGCTCAGTTTGAACTTCAGGAGATCATCTTCATCATGTCTGCATGTCTAAGTATTGATGTATTGAGTTGCTGCCATGCGACTGGCCGATTAGACATTTGCATTAACAAGGAGTTGAGCAAATGCACCTCATAAGGTGGCTCGTAAGTGTATACCCTCCCTTTTGTTTTTATCTGTTTGCAGCTTGTGAAACAGAGCAGGAAATTCCTCTAGGACTGCAGGACTCACAGACACACAAACTAGGAGGAGTGCCAAGACCGAATCCCAACACACAAAACACACTCACTTGCAGATAAAAACAAGAGTAGGTTAAAAGACACTGAAAAGACAAGGGAGACCTGGGGTGTATACACACAGATACTACGTGGACAAACCGGAGTAGTGGAAACGTGTGAAAAATGAAGAGCTGAAACTAATCAAAGGCAATGGGACAAGAGAGGTAAAACTAACTATAAAGCACAAATCAAAACAGCACAGGAACCAGCATGACATAGAAACAAGTACCACAAAGACAAGATACAAGGGAACATGGGGGTACCAGTAAAAACGGAAAATAAACTACATCTCTAACCGCAACAGTCTTACTTTAAAAAAAGGTACCAAAACTAAGAAACGTAAAGAGTAAACTGAGAAAACAATTAAGGAAATTATACCGGAAATATCTACCCGAAAAAACATCATTCAAAACTCAAAACGTAATGAACACAGAAGTCTACACTCGCCTAGAAAGGAAGCACAACTAAGAACAATGAAACTCATCCCAGGACCTACATATTAATAGAAACCCCTTAGACAACAGCCACAAAACCCCAGGTCCATGATAGTTTGTGTTTCTATCTTCCCCTATGCTCCAAGGCTCCTGGGTCTTTTTAGTCTTTTTAGGACGTTTGCAGCTCAATCAAGTGATCATTTTTTCTAATGTCTTACGCCTCAGTGTACTGCATTTGGGTCCTCTCTTCTCCTTACGTAGCTTTTTTATTTTCTGGTCTTGGCTCTGTATGATGCCACTGAGATGAGATACTCCAGATCAGCTCATTTCAGGCACATAGCTCTGGCAGTAAAACCTGCTTACTGTTAGCACTATCACTGTTTAAATATTTTGCTTCCAAGAGGCAGCCAATCAAATGAAAACAGCCTTAAAGGGAGGGTGGCCTAACAATGATTGATTAAAGGATTATTATTTTGAACTCTAAATCATCAAAACTATTATGGCAGAATCCAAAAAATATATATTTAGATGGAAACGAGAGTACCCCTTTAGATTGTGTTTACTCAAGGCTCTTTGTGATGTGTCTCAATCAGCCTCATGGTAGCAGTTTGGGATTCAGAGTGTTTCTGAAAGAGTCACTAACCATGTCATTGACACATAACCTACTCTGCCTCCTTAGCCACAGGTATTGTAATACCTAATGAAATGACATTGAAATGTCAGGTAATAAGACTATAGCTGCTGAGTGGAGTGCTTCTAACATGCCTGCCTGCTTTGGCAACCTCACTCACACCCATAAACTGTCCTGCCTCTCTGCTCTTGTAGCGCCGGGTGTGCTGATCTCATTCTTTGTAAGTGAATTTTCTGAGAACAGCTGAGTGGACTTTACATGCTGCTGCTTTCAGAGCAAGCCATTGTACTCCCTGCTCTCCATCTGAACTTAGCCCTGCAGGGATCAGATCAGTGTGCATTTAATTAAAGCATAGGTAATGCACTAGGTGGATAGATAATCCATTTTAGTTACGATACCCCCTCCTCTCATAATTATTACACTGTTTCTATTTCCCTATAAGGGGTGATCAGGTCGCCTGTTGGCCTTCCTCTCCACTCTATCTGTCTCCATCTTTCTGTCGTGCATTCTCATCAGGCTCCTGCAGAACTGACTACATGATGCGGTACTGCAAGCCTGTCGTCACTTTCATGGTAATCTGTGCTGCTTGATTGTGTGCTGTTGCATGTAATCAGTCTCAGTTGTGTTTTCCGTGAGTTTTCGTCCTGCTGCTCATCAGTGACGGTTGGAACTGTTCAAACAAACACACAGTTGAGCAAATACGAAGTTGTTAAGATTTCTGAGAGCCATGCCTTATGATGAATGAAGGTCTTTTATATTTTTATTTTGTTGCAATGAGGTTTGATTACATCAACAAGAGTGGGCCCTTTGGAATCAATACGTTTTTCATCAGCTCGTTTTGATGTGATCAATACATTCTGCTGTTTCTCTATTCACTTTGAACAGTGAGGACAGATGAGCTCTTGGTTGATCAGGGCCTGGAGACAGCTGTCTTCTTTAGGATTTGGGACACATTTACGTTATACAGTACTGTGCAAAAGTCTCAAGGCACCCTTATTTTTTGTATTTTGCCAGGAAAGTGGGAAGGAGCTGCAGCAGTCACAGTCAAACATACATGGAAAGGTTGAAGTTCAATATTTGGCGTGACCATCTATATTCTTCAATACAGCCTGAACTCTATTAGGCAAGCTTTCTTGTCATTTCTTTAAGCAGTCTTCAGGCTTTTTGAAGGATTTTTAAAGCTCATATTTGGATGTCGGCTGCCTTTTGTTCTGTTCTGTGGTGGGATGCTCTCACACTGCTTCAATAATGTTGAGATCTGGGTTCTGCCACTTCTTCTTTTTGAATTTTTGTTGATTCAACTGAAGAAATAAGAACAAATGACATATTTTTAAGACAAACAAAACAAGCAAACAAAAAAATCTGTCTCCTCTGAAGCAAAATATAAAGAAGTAAGGGCCGACTCAAGGGTTTTGCACACTCACTCAAACTTTTATATTTTCCATCCTTCTCCTAAAGTTGCATCGTTAATCAGCAACATAGCAATATGGGAAAACGTATTCATCTCGCTACCTGCCTCCACCCACTCACCATCGCTGCTTCCTCTTTCCAATTAAGCTCACCAAGACATGCTGGATGATTATGGAGGAACTTATTTCCAAAAGGCATGCCTCAGTTAGTCTGGCACTACAGCAGATGGGGATTGTGAGAGTAACACTCATTCATCCTGGCAAGCTAACCAGCACTCTGTCTGCAATTAAGAAGTTGTGGGCAGTCAAGTGAACTCAGTGTTTTTCGCATCAGTATTGCATGTTGCTGCTAAAAAGAGTGGGAAAAAAGACTCTGGGTTACCATTACATAAAGTGTGTTACTGATAAAAGAAAATTGAAATCCAGCCCATGGCCCTAAATTTCAGTGAATGGTGTATATTAAGTAATAGCATCCTAATCTACTTTTTTCAGCCTCATTCAAGCCTAAAGGTAAAACCTTTCCTTTCCCCCCCCTTCTTTTAAAAAAATAAATAAATAAAACTCTTATTTCTAGTGTCTGTAAGTCACTAGTAGGGCAGTAATTCTGCAGCACATGCTGAGGAAGCAACCTTGGACAGCTTGCTGTCTGTTCGTGACACCTCTTGTATTTCAAATTAATTATAATTCTGATGGCTCAAAAAACAATCCAAGCACAACTGTACAGTAGACTATAAATAATGGATGGGTAGATGCACTGAGGGATTTAATTTAACACAGAGTAAGGGAAAGAGAATGACCCATGAGAAGCAATCATGTGGCGTAAATTGGCCTGGGGGCTGATGAACTCAGATGTGTGGTAGTGATGCTGTTATAAAAAAAATGAGCCAGTATGTGTCGCTCTTACCCCAAGTAGCCCGAGCACATTTTGGTGTGCGCGTTGCTTTACCGTAATGTTTTCATGCCTTAGAAGCATTCAGAGGGAAGCAGTAGTTGACCAAAGGCATATTTGATATTAGTACATGTCCGTTATAACATCTTATTCTCGTTAAAGTTATACCAAATTTAAAAAAAAAATATATACACACACACACACACACACACACACACACACACACACACACACACACACACACATTTTCACGTTTCGCTTCTACTACATTGTTTACAACCCAAAATAACGGCGTCAACTTAAGACTTCTCGCGATAGTTGCAGCAGCAGCTGAGATCCCTGGAGCAGAGGGACTTGACATGTCAACAAAAGAGATAAATTATCACCACACAGGTAACCTACCATGTTGTAATTGTGCCGGTGAGCAAACATGAATACTCTCTGTGAGTTGATGTGGTAGAAAAATTATATATATATATAAAAAAAACCCACAAAAAATAAACGTAGAGAAAGCGAGAGTGTCGTATAGTGTGACTGTCCACTTAGCTTTTGTGACAATCACTGTACTTTTACATGAGCGATGATTAACCCGTTACTCTATTTCATGTATCTGGGTGTGTCTTTTAAAGCTCGGGGTGGCATTTGAGAGACTTGTACTGATGTGAGTTATCGCTTAAATAGATTCAAATCCGCGTAGATAACTTATTTTAAAGGCTATGGCGTTAGCACAGAGACTAACGCGTTGTTTTTGTTACTTTTTAGCACTTGTGGAGTTTTTATATAGCTGAAAATATGTTTTTATCAAACTTTAGCCTAGCTAAAAGCTAAGCTGATATTGCTAAACTCTATGCTGTTGAGTATTCACAAAGCAAGCGCAATGACCAAGACTTCCTTTAACTTCTCTAAATTTCCTTCTCTTTATCCCCTTTAAATTGCTCCCTAAAGGCATGTAAATGTCTCCTGGTGTGGAATAACCTGACAGGGAAACACGTGAACCTCCCTCCAATCCATCCTCTCCAGCAGCATCGTCACCTGCAGTCTCCATGACGACCCCTCCTCTCGTGTCACCTTTTGGCGGGCAGCCGCCACCTCAGCAGCAGCAACAGCAGCAGCAGGCTCAGGCAGCACGGGACGTCAACACGGCCTCGCTGTGTCGCATCGGTCAGGAGACGGTCCAAGACATCGTCCTCAGGACCATGGAGATCTTCCAGCTCCTCAGAAACATGCAGGTATGGTCACGTTTGTAGCTCTAGAACCAATGTGAGACTCTTAAGTATGACACAATATGAGTAAAATTAAAGGTTTGGACACGCTGTCATGAAAACAGACCAGCCAAAAGATGTAAGGGGGGAAAAAAAGAGATACTAACATAACATGATGACTATTATTCTAATAACAAAGCAAATGCCAGTCAGGATGGCAGTTCTTTATCAACACATTTTGATGCAGGATTTAAAAACAACAGGATGCCTGCAGTCTTGATGGTAAATGGGAGACGACCACAGCCAGCAAGAAGCGCAGTGCAGTTAAAAGGCCAAAATCACTTGATTTGAGAAGCCTGCAGAGGCAGTTTAAGGTTCATTAAAATAATGTGGCATGTAGATTGTATTCTGAAAGAATTTGGCAGAAAGTACAAAGATGTAAGGAAGCTTTTAATCAGTGTCTAGGCTCCAAATATGCCTTTTTCACAAATTACATTTTGACAACTAGGAGCAGGAAAAGTACAGACCCTTTTTTATGCCTTCAATCATTAAGGCAGGGAAAATACATATTAGCATAAGGCAGTGCCTCTTAAATCTGGGGACAGGAACCACAGCATAAAACTGAAGTTAAATTAATATCACTTAAAAAAAATTTTGTTTGACAAAATAAACAAGAGTTTGCTGATGCGATTCCAATCACCTTTACTTCCCAATTTTCAGTTGTTAATGATAAAAATGAGGCATGTGGGGGCCTGCCACGCAAAAATTGGAGAACTGCAAGCAGATCTTGTTCGTCTTTCTTGAGATAGGAAGTTTTTTTGGATATTTTAATTGCTCAAAGTTCAGCTTACTGTCAGGAATTTATGACCAGAAGTGCATTTTTCCATGCAGCAATGTGATATGACAACCATTGTCAAAGTGATTGCGATAAATCCAACGCTGGCTAAGCAAGGATGTTGCCTTTGTGTGGTTTCCTCCTGTGTTTGCAGGGCTTTGTTTATGTTGTCATAACAAAGAAGGAGCGCTCGTAGATAAGACTCATGAAGTCATCCTACATATATCATTGAGCTGAACGTATTGCTTTTATGTCAGATGTGTTAGTGCACTTTCCTTCCAAATGTTTTCTTTTATTTCCAAACAGTGCATCAGTCTTTACTGCATTTAAGTGCCAGCGGATGCTTGTTATTATTCCTTGAGATCATTTATTTGTGCATTAGCTTGGTCTGCAGTTCACATGTAGTTCAGCTTTGACCTCATCTTAAAGATGCAACTGGAATGAGTTTATCGTGGATGTCTGCCTGCTCCTCCGAGACGCCGCTCCCGCACCTTGTTAAGATCACAGCCAGCGAGATGGGCCGAGCGAGCGCGACCTCAGCCGCAGAATGCACAAACAGCATTGTTGTGACTTGTTTTTTTAGATCACAGGCCGCCTTTATACTTGTAAAAATTCCTCATGTGTCTTCTCCTCCCTCCACTCCTTCCATCTCCCTCTGTCTGTCTCCCTTCTGCTTCTCTCTTTGCTTGCCCTCAAGGCAGGCTTGTTTCATGCTATGCAGGATGTTTATAATCAGACAGTGCTGCTCCAGAGGCTTGTCGATCCTCTCAATAAAAAACATGTCATGCTGCTCTTTAACACCCATTGTTGTTGAAAGCCAGTTTTGCAGCCTCAGTATGGGAGTGAGTGGGGAAAAAAGAAACCATTCAAAGTGCTTGAGCTGAAGCTGTTTATCTTTTGATGCTGCGCAGTTTATGTTTGGTGCTTTAAATTGTGATTATTAAAACCACATGCCATATTGTTGCAGGATCACAAACGTGTTAAACACATTTTAAAGCGTCTTTTCAGACTGATGGCTCCCGTTCGTAAGTAGAAAGAACACTATCACTTTTTTATCAGAGGATTTCCTAATGCTTTCTTATCAGCTGGGGAACAACAGAGGCTTCGTGATGCTTTGGCAGTCAGTGAGGATCAATAAGTTTAGCTTTTTTATTAGCACTAAGAAAATTCTAGTACTTTATTTAACACAGAGTTTGGTTCTTCTTAGCTGCCTAATGGAGTCACTTACCACCCCAACACCCACCAGGACAGGCTGGGGAAACTCCAGGAGCATCTACGAACGCTTTCTGTGCTCTTCCGCAAGCTGCGCCTCGTCTACGATAAATGCAACGAAAACTGTGCCGGCCTCGACCCCATACCTCCAGAGGTGAGACACGACAACACTAAGAAATATGCTAATGACAGCTTTCTCTTACTGAAGTTATTGAATTTCTGTTAAAAGTTGGTAAAATAGTCACATTTGTGAAACTTCCTTCCATTTCCAAAGGAAACCCGTTGTGCTTTTTCCCCATTTCCTGTCACATATATACACACAGTTATATCAGTTATATTATACCACCAGTGGTGCACTTTCCATAATTATTAAAAATAAAGTTGTGAAGTTTATTAATGAAATGTTTTTGCAACATTCATCAATACAAAATATTTCAGAAGAAACATGTAATAATGAAGAATGTGTCAAAATACAATCATACAAACGGGGGGAAAAAATTAAAGAAGATTAGAAAAGCATAAATGTAAGCTCCAAATGATTGAACAGTTGGTGTATTAATATAAAACAGTCATGAAAGTGCAGCATCAAGAATGAAAATACAGTGCAACTCAGTAGTTAACAATAAAATAAAAAAGCCTTAAAGGTTTAAAAGAAAAGTAAAAAGTTATAAGAAAGCCTGCCGATATATTTAAATCTTTAAAAGAGGTCTAAAAGGAAATGGCAGCAGTTTGTTACATAACAGAGGAGCTCTAACAGCTAACCCTCAGCCGCCTTCAGTCTTTTAAGTGTGAGGTGGGAACAGTTAGCAGGTTCTTACATTGGCTGGTTGGTTAGGGGACAACAGAGTGCACTTATAAATCATAAAAGGATTGACGAGGAGGGAAAATTAATCTTAAGATGAGCCTGAAACATAAAAAGTGGAAAACTTTGAACTTTCCAAAAGGGCTTCTAACATTTCTTTGATCCGTATTTGCTGCACACGCCGGTCCTGTTGCAGAGACTGAAGCAATATGACGCACGCCTACAGTGGCGGCACGCACTGGTTGCATAACGCAGACAAAAGAAGCAGTTGGGGTTTGTTGGCTGTGATGTGGAGGAGAGGTGATGACATTGGTGCAAGTTGATTTAAGTATACAAAAGATTGGCGTGCACCTGGGAACACTGAGATTTAATCATGGGTTGATGCATGTCAGTGCACTCGGGTAAAGGTAAGGTAAAGTTAGCCGAAGAGCTCTGTCTGATTACACACATGTACTGATGCACTGAACTTTCCAATGCATTGCCAGCATGGATGTGTGTGAGGACATAAATGTCAGACTCAGTTGGACAATAAATTGTTTTTAAGTCATTAGCTCCATATTACAAAGTCAGTGTGATATGTGATATCAGGCTATGATCTGATTAATTCACCCTGAGTGAGCGAGTGTAATGTGTCCGGCTTCCTGCAGGCTCTATACAGGCACCGCCCTCACCAAAAGTAAATAAAGTATTTGCAGTAGTGAGACATGTTGATCGTGGAGTTTGTGTGTTGCTGACATACTGTCCGGAGTCCAGAGTCCACCCAGCCATGCTCAGCCTTAGAAATAACTCCTCTCCCCACCTTAAAGGCTGAGCCCGGCCAACCTACAACAACAACAACAACAATCTTTATTTATAGAGCACATTAAAAGCCAGGGGCATGCCAAAGTGCTTTACACAAAACAATAAAACAATAAAATGATTTACACTAAAACATCAGAGTCATATAAGTGTGGGATTATGTTCACAGGTAAAAACCACTAATAGGAATAATCTATAGCACACAGCTATAGCAAAGTAGAACTGTACCATCATACACAGTGATAGAGGACATAGGCAACGCAACAATAGAATAATAAAACAATTAGCACTATAACGTCAGAGTCATATAAGTGTGGGATTATGCTCACAGGTAAAACCCACTAATAAGAATAAACTATAGCACACAGCTATAGCAGAGTAAAGCTGTAAAGCTGTACCATCAAACACAGTGATAGAAAACATTGACAGCGCAGGACAACGCAAAACAACCAGACACATTAATAGAACAACTCACTAGAAGCAAGGCGAGAATTTCACTAGTAGAAAAAGCAAGTTCAAACAGATATGTTTTAAGCCGTGATTTAAAAGATTGAATAGAATCAGACGCCCGGATGCCAATCGGGAGACTGTTCCACAGCTCAGGTGCAGCTAGAGCGAACGCTCGATCACCTCTAGACTTCAAGCGAGATCTGGGCTGTATAAAGGAAACTCATTTTGGCCTCTTGTATTTGTGGCCTTACTCTTTTGGTCATTACCCAGAACTCATAATTATAGGTAAAGGTTGGATTTGTAGGTTGACTTGTAAAGTTCAGCTCTCTCTTAACCATGGCAGTCCAGTACAACGCCTATATTTCTGCTCAAACCATACCAATCTGCTGGTCCACCTCTCACTCCGTCTTCCATTCACTCATGAACAACACTCTCCCCCTCTTCACAAAAGATTAATGAAACAAACAAATAAAATTAGTGGGTAACCAGGCCCGGATCATGCTACAAACATTCTGCTTTGGATTTGGTTAGGTATTACATGTTGAAAGGAGATTAAATGAAATACACATTACTCCCAGCTTAATATAGTTGTTACCTGATAAAACACATTGTATTATCCTTTGTATTTTACATATTTTGTTCATTTGTTATTACTTTCAAGATGCTGTCTTACCTCAAATTAGGTCATGCTTTTATTATATAAAGCACACCTGCAACTGCATTTAGGTTTTACATGATGAGGCTGTAAGCGGGGAAGTGCTGATACTACATTTTAAGTTGACTGATTGATCTTTTTAGATGTGAACGTCAACAAATGCTTTATATGCTTGTCAGGATTTTTTTTTTTTTTGTGCTTTCAGCCGTCGCCTCACATAGTCCGGCTTTTCGTAAAAGCTGTCTGCTAAATTAGGAAGCTGTTGGTTTAAAGGAAGTAGGCCATTGTAACTTCCATATCCCCTTGCTCATGCACACACACACCCTCTCACAAAGCTGCTCACACAAACACACACATATTTACCCTGGGGAACTCTTATCTCACCTACTCCCTCTAGGTCTGTCTTTTCTCTGCCTGCAGCAGATTCATTGGTCGTTTCAGGTGAGTCTCCAGAGCCTCTTTACTGCTGGTTACAGTCACCATCCACCTTCAGGAGCAACAACACCACTTTGCCTCTTAGCCCCGCTCCTTCCGTGCCTGCCTTCACAGAATGATTGCACAATTGTATCCCCCCCCCCCGACACACACATAAATGTACAACATAGAAATGCAAGTGGTGCAGTGTAACTTGGCACAATAGCATGTTTTCGCCACATGTGCAATTCCACACGCACTGGCTCGCTGGGGGTGCACTCTGTGAGGCACCATGCGGGGCTCCGGCACGGCTATCCACTACTGTTTGATTGGATTTATGACTGCGGCAGTCCCTTCCCAATTTCTACAGATTGGCTCGGAGCTAATCTTTCTCACCAGACTCCTACTGAGGATAAAGGAGGATGTGGGAGGAGACCAGTCTTAAATTGGAACAAATTTGTGATGGCTGCCACCACGTACGTTTTCTGCATTGAGGAGTACAGTCAGCGAGAGGCATTTCGAACGATCTGTTCAAAGTGACTCTCGTGTGCAGTTGTGCCCTTAAATCAAAGCCGGTGACGGGTTTTCTTTGACATTTTCCTTTTGCCGTTCCTTCATTGAGTCATTACACCATCTGGCTATTTTTTTTCCTCCCCCTGCTCATTCCACCTTATTTAAATGTTTATTCATTTCCCCCCGAGGCTGAGACCCAGTCCGGTGCTGACCAGCCAATAGCTCCTCTCACCATGTTTGTCTGGGGCTGAGGGGTTGTTGATTTTGGCCCCAGCATGCATGCCATTTATCATCCTAGAGAATTCAGGTGGCTGCCTGACAGCCGCTCACTATTGGCTGCCTGAAACAGGAAGTGGAATCAATGACTCGGGCAGCGTGACCTCATCTCAGCCTAATTAGCAGCAGACCCGTTTAATGAACAGCTGGACCAACTGCACACGTCAGCGCTTTCGCCCCTTTTTCTTTCCACTTGTCGTTCGTTGCAGCTTTTTGCTTGCCCCTTCTCAGACTTTAATCTGCTTTCTTCCTTTTTAGATGCATTTTTCTTCCTCCTCCCCACATTTTCTACCACTTTCATCTTCTTTTCTCTGATATCTGCTAGATATTGGATCTCTGCTCATTTCCTTCTTTCTCTCGGGCCGGTCTGTTTGTCCTCGTTGGCTTTGTCTCTCTGTCTTTTTCTGCTTTTCCCATGTTGTTCTTTCCCTGTGGTCCCAAGTCTTGCTCTCCTCTTGTCATTTCCTGCAGTGAACAGCTATGCCATTTCATTTCCCTCTCCTCTTACACATTCACCCTGCTGTTTTTTTTTCCAGTCTTTTTTTACCCTTTTCTTTTTGTCTCACTGAGGCAACCTGGAGAACTTCATTAGGCCATTCTTCTCTGTCAGCCAGGAAACCACATCCATCTTTCTGTGGAAGAGGCAGGGGTTATGACTCACACTTTGACGTGCACGTGCTGCATAGCTACATGTACACACACACACACACACACACACAAAATACACTCTCCATCCATCTCTCCCAACCTACTCAGCACATTTCATTTTCCCCCCGCGGGCTGCCAAACTGAGCCCACCACCTTTAAAATGTGATATGTCGTTGGCTTCGGCCTCAAATTATCTAATGAAAAAACTTTCATCTTTTCCTGCTCAAAGTTGAAGGCGAGCTCATAGTTTGTCTGGTATAATATCCTGCACATGTCCTTGTCTTTTCTCCCTCCAAGAGTCAGAGTTTACAGTTTGGCACAGAGCTAAGCCTGGAAACTGACAGGAGTAAAGAAACTTTTTCCAGACTTTTATGTCTTTTTGTCATTCTTTATTTTCTTCTTTGTCTGCCTTTCTTTTTCCCGTGCCCATTTTCTGTTCTCACCTCTCTCTGGCTCTTTTCCCACGACTCTTGCCCTCTTCAGTGCTATCCTACTCTATTAGTCTCCTCTCTCTGTCTGTATTTTATTTTCTTTTTTTTATAACTTCCTTTGTGCTTGTCTTGATATTGTCTGGCTCCAGCTCTACTCATACACTAGTCAGTCATTGCTTCCAGATGAATCAGGTTACTTAAATCAGCCGTCGACTGTCTGCAGGGCCTCTGCTCCAGCTGCACAACACGGGCCAAAATCTGTAGTCAGTCATAATTTACTGCTTTGCCAAGTCATTATTGGAGGAAGGTTTGCTATTCCACCATATGGGATATTTTTTTTTATTAGCTAATGTTGCTTGGAGACTGTCCTACCTAATCTATGTTTGTGATCTTGTCTGGTATGGCAGTATTGTTTTGGAAAGGAAAACAATGTTTTTCTAGATGTTTTTTTGTAACAGGAACTTCTTGCTTCCAGTATTACAAACCATAGCAGAGTCGTCCACAGCCTTTATTAAAACCCATAAAATGTCATGCTATATAAAACTGTTGCTGTCTTTTGAGAATATGAAACTCAGGTTTGACTCCATTTTCACTGCGTGTGCTTTACAGTCTATTATTTTGTTGTTGACAAAATTCAATTTTGTGCAGTCGCTCTGCAAAGATAGCATAACATCAATCACACATTGTCAGTGCAGGTCTTTTATATCCTTGCTGTCTGTGTGTTATGAGGAACAGTGTGTTCTCAAGACATTCATAGATTACTTGATGTGTGACTGCAGCAAGCCTCCTGCTCCCCTACCCACACCGAGGTGCCCACTAGGGGGCAGTGTGACGCAAAGCAGCAGGCAGTGACCCTGTCGGCTCTCGGGAACGCTGCCTCGCCTGAAGGCTCTTGCACATCAGCCTCACTCTAGTGTCAAGCAGACAAGGTCAAGCACACAGAGTGTTTAAAAATGAATTAATCTCCCACTCGCTTTTCCCTCTCACTCCTTTCCTGTCCCTGTCTTTCCACGTTGAAGAGAGTGTTCGAGAGCTTACACACAATCCCCATTTTCACCACTTTGTGGGAACAATCGTGCGAGAATGCATAGAGATATGTTGAATATAGCTTAGTTGAGATTTCCCATACACATGTAAATGTGGCCTATAACTGCGCTCAGTGGGCGTATAGGAAAGATGTGACTAGGCAGCACAGTGCTTTTAATTTATTTGGACCTTAGACGTTAGATTGGGGAAAAACATAGAAGTAGGAAAGAGAATAATTGCATCAGGAGGTGAATCTTTAAACAGATTTTATTGAAAAAACTACGATATGGATCTTACTGTGCGACTCCAAGCAGGGAAACACAATCCAGTTATCTGAATAAGTCAGCATTTTGGGAGCGATCCTCTTACGCTTGTCTTGCTTACAGTAAGTAATACAGCCACATTTTTTTGTTTGCTGTCCCTTCCAGCAACTGATACCCTTTGTGGAAGATGACGGCTCCAAACATGAAGACCGATCAGGTGGACAGAGCCGCTCTGCCAGTGAGGAAAGGAGAGAAATCCTGGAGGTCAACAAGGTATGGTGTTCTGGATGAACAGCACAACACTGACAGGCTTACAGGTTTGATTTCCAGCCTGTAACAACACGAGGAGAAGCTTATTAGAGGAAAAATGGGAAAGGTTTGAAAAGGCTCACAGTGATATCTCAGTCTCTTTTTATTTCAGCTATAAACATGGTGTTATTTCAGTGATGTTTCAGTATCATCGTACAGACAAGACATGATAATTAGGCGTGCAATTTATTCCAGATGAATAATTTTACTCAACATCATTAACCCGAATTTTTAATTGCAGGTTTGCTCTTATTTGAATTGCAACCATCCAGGTTGTACAGAAGGTTTGTGCTAAAACAAAATTAAGAGGCCACACTTGATAAACTTTGTCTGATGATAGTGGTTGTGTGTTTAAAGGAGGTCATGATACCACTGGGAAATCCTATTAACCATAAATGCATTTTACAACATTTTCCTGGGGACTAGATTCATCCTCAGCTATCTTTTTTTTTTTTGTTTAATTTTTATCAAAACCTGAATCTCCTGGTCAGTCGGGGAACCCGAGGAGCAGTTTGAAGACCCAATATTTGAACCTAATGATATTTTTCCAACTGTGCAGGAGGAGCGTACGGTTAAAATGAAGGAGACTCATCTCATATGAGGTTTACTGTTGATGTTATTGAACCGAGCAGATATTATGTTGTGACTGATTCAAAATGAACTCAATTTGATATGTTGTGCAGCTGATTCTGTTTTAATGCGCACCACTCAAGCATCACCTCCACATTTAATCCAGCACAGTGTGGTATACAGATTTTATTGTAGTAATTATTATTGTTATTATTATTATTATTGGGTTTTTAAAAATTAATTTGAAGTTTTCTAACTTAATTCCTAATTAGTACGTTTTTGAAAAGGCTTTGTAGTCGTGTTGCACCTCGGGTGTCTCAGAGTCGTGTTCGATGTTTGTCTGTCTGCATAAAAGTGTTTAATATTAGTTTGAGTGCAGCACCTGGACTGGCTGACTGATTCTTACCATATTTAATGAAGAGGCGGATGTAATTCCAACCTCAGCCTTCCAAGGAAATACAGGGACTTTTGGGAGTATTTGTGGAACATTGGAGTGCTGATATAGACCTACAGGCATGTGATCCTTATATAATCATCATATTAATAATAAGTTTGTTGTCTTTGTTGCCAGTGGCAGGGAAATTGAATAACACATGATGTCTTCCAGGGGGCATCCCTGAGTTTTGCTGACAATGTAGTTCTGTTTAATTGCATTTTCCATGTAATTTTTGCCAATCTGGGAGTTGATTATAATGTAACTTATTTAAATGAGACCTTGGCTGAGTTGCAACTTCCTGTGAACTTACCTGTATGTTAAAAGACATGCTACCGTGTGCCTTACCCATAGACTGTACCTCAAAGATCGATGTAAACACTGCGACTACACCCACTGGTTACTGGACTATCATTTTAAAACCTCGCTATGCTGATTAGTTTAGTTTATTTGAGCCAGAAAGCACAGCAAACTGCACTATTTTTTTTGTAAAATCCATTAAAAATGCTCATACATCAAAGGCGGTGAAAACATCCAAATGAGTATATGAAATTAGCAAAGGTGAGATCTGAAAAGCAGCTGTCAGCTACAGCTTCCTGTTTGGCCTTATCAGCCATATGCCATAACTTTAAGCCTTATTCCTCAGATGGATGAGTTATAATAAAAATCTGCCCCCTGTACTGGTTTTATGGAGGAGGAAACTATCCATAGAGGCCAAAATGTTTTGGGCTTTTTTGTGCTAAGCTGTAAATATACTTTTTAATCCTGTGCAGTTTGACATTTTAACATGGGAGTCTATGGGGCATTGACTGCTTTTCAAGGCAGCCTCAAGCAGCTGCACTGGGAGCTGCAGTTTTCTGCGCTTGCTGCTTCTTAAACCCCAGAGTTTGCTACTTGGCTGTGCCTCAGTCACTCTTTGCTGTTCCCCCACAGTGCAAAGCAGTGAGTAACACTAGCTAATGTTAGCTTAGCAATAGAGTTCACTAATGGCTACTTGTTCTCAGTGCATCACTGACTGCAACACAAACTCCAGAGACAATTTAATTTGTATTTTGCTACTGACAGCGTTAGCAAGGAAGCAAAGTAAGGTTGGACACTAGCTGCTATGTTGGGTGGGTAGAAGTTTGTCTGTGTTAGCAGGTATGTTAACATTTGGTAATGTAAGCCAAAAAAAGCCATTTTATGTGATCATCCTAGCCAAACGGTTTGTGACCAAAGTAACATAAACAGGTTGTTCGATCTGTGGAGGGATCTTGGCCTCTGCTCCAGCTTAGGGATTCATTAGCAAAGCTCTGCACATCCAGTCATAGTGGTGATATTTGGATTTGTTGTGTTTTGGTCTCAGTGTTCATCTACGGTCATGAACACTGACATTGCTAAGGTGTTTGCAACATATGAAAAATAATTAAAAATAATGGCGGTAACAAATCAAAAAGCAGCGAAAATGCTTATCAGCTTTTTAGACACCTCTGTAGTATATAAATACATTTTAGATCGCAGTAACAGACTGAGCTGAGCTGACCCTCAACTACAAAGAGCTGTGTGGGGAAAAAATAGTAGCTGGAGGTGTTTTAAATATTAACAAGAAGAAAGAAGAGATGACTTGATTTTTTTTCCCCATATCTTGTGTAAGGTGTTCAAGTTTGGTTTCAATTGTCAGACATCAAACACACCTAAGAGCTTTTTTTAAATTTATTCACTGTCAGATAAGTTTTCGCTCAGCTGTGGTAGAGCGGCTATTTTCTAGCGATCTGAAGTGCAGTGCAGCTTTTCTTCGGACTGACATGCCAGCGTCAGTCAGGACTGAAATGCTGAAGGTAGATTAGATCCCAAGTCACGACCTAAACAAACGAGTTGAGTATGAGAAGTCAGTTACATGGAAATGTGGGCCCTTATATGTTAATTAAACAAATTGCACAATAGGAAATGTTGTGGATGAAGCTTTGAGAGGGAAAAGGCTTTTTAGTGTCATCTTATTCTTAAAATAAAGACCCATCCTGATTGATTTAGTAAGGCCTGTGGTTTCTTTGGTAACAGCAATTGCACTGTCAAAAATGCCAAGAAGTATTACACTCATGTCACATTTTGCAGACAAATGTATAGATTGGTTTTGACCTTGTGGATAGATGCACTAAAATTTCTGTGACAGGTTCATAATGGTGTGTTTCAAATACATTTTTTTTCTGAAGCAATAGCAGGAAATGTTGGCTGTATTGGACCCACTTTATCAAAGATTTAAAGTGATGATACTTCATTCAGCGGGGGAAAATAGACCCTATCGCTATGAGTGAAATCTCTGTAGCTACTTCAGAAAATTTAGGCTAGTATTAAAAACAGGTTGTGATTTTAGTCTTAAGGATTTGTAGCTCCATATTTTAATTGCACAAGCACAGCGAGATGTCAGAGTGGACTGTGTGGGCGTCTCCAGGTGCACTTGCTATTTTGGTGTATGTAGATCAGCATGTAAAAGAGGAGGATGAAGCTGGAGGCTGTGGTGGTTAATGAACTTCCAGTCAGTCACATCACTGATTTCATTGCGCTAAAGCAGCTGTACCAATCAGACTGCATGACAAGAGCAGATCAACAAGTGACAGCAGGCTTCTAGCAGTCTGAAAACCAGACGCAGATGGTTTGGCTTTTTGTCAGGCATGTTCAATAATGATAGTGATAAATAATACAAAATGTTGGCAAAGCTAAGAGCATTATAGCTTCACTTTTACTTTGTGTTGGGATAAAAGTCGCATGTCTACACTAGGGCTGCCACAAACGATTATTTTTATAGTCGACTAGTCACCGATTATTTTTGTGATTAGTCGACTAATCAGATCATCATCCATTGGACGTAAAACGTACAGCTTATTGCACCAGCAGCATCTGCTCTTATATAACTATCATTAGCTTACAGCTTTAAGTGTTTAAGTTCTGTGCTAACTAAAAATAAAGACAAGATGATAGTTTATTAAATTTTAATGAAATTTGCAGATTGTTTCGGTGAAGTTTAATAAACTCCTTGCTATCTAAAATATAACAGGACACCGGAGTATATTCTTGAGCGTCTCACACTTCTGATGATCAGCTGTCTGCTTGATGTTTATTCAGCTGTTTAAAAACTATAACTTTAATCTCAGCCAAACCGATTTACTCAGGAACAAATAAAATACTAAAATAAGCCAAACAATAACATTTTTAAGTTATCTAAGTGACTCATATATCATGTTTAACCTGAGCAGCGAAAGACTGCGTGTGTTTGAAAAGATCTGTCAGGAGTCCGGTGTTCTCACGGCTCTAGTTAGCCTAGCCCCCGGCTAGCTATCGAGCTAGTGGGTAACAGACGTCTCCGAAAACGTCGGAGCGCTTTTGAAAGTATGTGGTGTCTTGATAAACTGAGCAGATATTTGAGGTTTACACAGCTACATTCTCGCCTGAAAATATGTTAAACGTTTATTTTGTGACCCAGAAAGAATAATACGAGTAATATTAAAACTAACTAGCTGCCACCATTGTTGGAAACTGAGCTGGGCCGCGCTATGAATTCTGGGACACCGCTTCTTCTTCTTCAGGGTTTAACGGCAGCTGGCATCCTTGTACATGCAGTGCTGCCATCTTCTGTTCCAGTCCGTTATTACACTCTTAAATCCTGCTACTTAATCCTGCGTCTTTTGTGATCTTACAAAGCTTCAAACGACGCCTCGACTATTAAATTAGTCGTCGACGATTTTGATAGTCGACGTAATCGTGACTAGTCGCCTAATCGTGGCAGCCCTAATCTACACACAGTCATAATGAACGCGTGTCTTCCAGTTTTGAGTAGGGCTACTTTGCAACATCATGCTGTCATTTGCATACAATTAAAGGTACGGTAAGTACTGTTTTTGAGTTTATTTAAAAGAAAAAGAATGGTGAACTCATAAATGTGCCTTGATTAGTGTATAATCATGCCTTCCAACAAATTAATGCATTGTCATAAACTTAAAGCGAAAAAATAAAGAGTGAATCCATTAAAAATTCTTGTGAAGGGGTTGCTGGTTTGTGGAAACCGCTATCTTGCCCCCCTGTCGTGTTTTGTGTATGTGGCTAGAAACAGGCCAAATATGTAGTATGCCTTATATAAGTCCCATTTGTGACCTTTAAACTATATATAACCATTTAACATTAGAATAATCTCAATCTCTTCCTCCTCGCCTCAAACTTCATCTCCTGAACTCAAATCAGGATTTATTCCCGATATTGTTACGATTACTTATTGTCAGCTTTTTAGACATGTGACCCTCCCGTCTCAGCTGACAAAGAACTGGCTAAACAACTACAGACAAAAAACAACAAATAACTTCATCCTACTCAGAGTTTTTATTGGTGAAAACTATACGTAGAGGCCAAAACACTTTTGGTAACAGGTTCTAAACATGCTTGTTTCCCCTGTAAAGTTGGGCATGTTAACATGGTAGTCTAAGGGGATTGACTCCCTTTTGGAGCTAGCCTCTAGTGGCTGCATGAAGAACTGCAGCTTTTTAACACTTCCAAATAGTTTTATTTTTCAGCTCCACAGGTCCAGGAAACATCACAAAATTTATACAGAAAGCGAGAGTCCGTCATTGCCAATTGAATCCGGTTTTTAAGACGTCAAACAGAAAGTGAGAGGAGATCTCACCAATTGGTTCATG
>NW_005187627.1:692452-750301 GCF_000239375.1 Pundamilia nyererei | reverse complement strand
GGGGCGGGGAGGATAGAATCAGTGCTTACAACCACAGATCAAGTTGCCGTGGCATCTGTGCCATGTTGAACTGCTTTGCGATCTTTGGATCTGGAGCTTCATTTTCAGTTCGAGTTTTGTCTGTAATGTTATGGCAGAAGCCGGTGTTTGGAATCTTTTTTCCTTTTCTTTTTTTAGAGCCTGGAATTTCAGGCACATTTTTTACTAAAATTCCAACAAAGCCTCACTTGAATGGACCTCCCACGTTTTTGCACTTCTTCTGCTTCCATGTGGTCTGTACTTAGTACCAAAATACCACCTAGATCCATGAAGTGAAATTCAAGGTTAGGAAATTACCAAACAGTTGAATAACTACTTGTGCTGCAAAACAAAACAAAAGGGGTAGGGCGAGAAAAACGTCAGTATTATTAAGGTTGACGAGGGTAAATGGGTTGTTGGTTTGAAAGGAATAGGTGCTTTTACATGGCGTTTGTTTGAACTGGGCGATGCGATATGAAGTAGGTTCTCTAAACACTGACAAACCCTGCTCTGTGATGATGTTTTGACATTTGTCATAATAGATTATTTTGAGTGCTGGATTAGGTTTAATCTCTCCCTGGGAAGCAGGCCCATCATGACGACAGCAAAGCACTACATGCAAATATCCGCCCTGGGTCGATGAAACCTATACCAGGGAGTTAGAGTACGCAGGCAGCAGCCACACAGAATATCTCCCATATCTCAAGTGAGCATAGTGGTTATTAACAGTGGAGTATGGCATAGATTTAGGTAAAGCACACTGTGCGTTATTTAGGATGACTTTTTATTTCTCCTCGTCAGTAGGGGATTTGCTTTGTTTATATATACAGAGAGTGTGTGTGTGTGTACTGAGTGAGACAAAGAGCTCTTAGTTCTTTCTTCAGTGAGAAGAGATCGAGTTTGCTTTACTCGTGTTTCCAGTGTGTGTGTGTGTGTGCTGTCTTGACGCCCTGCTCTTCTCTGTTTCTTCTCTTTGTACGAGCATTGTACTGGCTCTGTACAGATTGAACATGCCACTCTGTCTGCGTTTGCTGCAATGATAATAGTCCAAGGTCAGAAGTGTCAGCGAAGAGATGAGCAGAGCTCCCCTGGCTGCTTTTTAAATGTTAACACTACAGTGAAACATTGCAGCGAGCCTTCTACTCGACTGCACTCAGTCTCTTCACCTTTGCACACAACGCTGCCACACCCACAAAAAGAACATTAGAAGCCTGCCGGAGCAAGTGCTTAATCCAATCCTTACAATTCTGGAGTAATGCAAAAAAGGAAGGGGAAAAAAGTATCGGATCTGTGTGTTTCTCTCACATTAAACACAAGAGCTGAAAGTGAATAAAGTTTAGACACCTTTGTATCGAAGTGATAGCCTTATTTATGACGTGACCTTCCTCTTATGCAAAGCATTAGCATGCAAATTGATTTCTGTCAAGTGATCCGAGTATATACAGATTGGGAAGACAAGCTGTCCTAATGCGCTCTGGGAAAGCTTTTTTCACATTCTGCAATCCTCAACACTAGCAAGACGTTATTATGGAGTATAAATTAAAAACGCTCTTTACACTGTACAAAAGATATGTTATTTCATACTTATTTTTTTAGTTTAGGGCTTGTTGTTGACTTAATAAGTGGGCTTATTTAAGGCATAATTGAGATTTTAATTCATCGTTCCTTTGCAGGCGCCTCCTGTTGTTTTCATGTGGACAAGTAAAACTTTTGTTTACATAAAGCGCTTCTTACCAAACTCTTATGAGTAACCTTCAATCATAACAAACTTGCTGTGTGTGTGTGTTTGCTTTGTGAAATATTTGCAAACCTGATTTCCATAGAAGCTTGAAACCTGTATTGTTTACAAGTCTAATAGTCTTCCCTTTTCTTGCATGTGTTGGTGCATTGCTGCATATCTCTGAGCTTTACCGTCCCCTGTGGATCAACTAAAAATGCGAAACCACTGGCAAGAATGTATATCACGTCATCGGCAAGCAAAGTAGACACCCACATGGCATTACTAGTTGTTAGAAATAATACCTTTTATGCTTTGACTTTCCTACTTCAGAAGCTGAAAAACACCCAACAACTGAATATATTTAAATAATGAGTTATAAACCATAGACCATGTGTGCTTTGGATGCTCTGTGGCATGCAGGGTTTATGTCAGTGTATTACAAGCTGTCCAATACAGCTCCACCCTTCTGTCAGCGGACAAAGGACAAAAGCAACAGGTCTTATAGAGCAACAAATCCAAATTTCAAGTGTTTGGTTCAAATTGTCAAGATTTTCCAAAATGGTCAGGAGAGAGGTTTAACAGTGGGTGTCTACAGCCATCTGTCAAACATGGTGGAGGCTCTGTCGTGGTTTGGGGGATCTTGACAGCATTGATGGAATTATGAACACAGACAGCAACAGCTTCGTTTTTCCCAGATACATTGCTAATACAGTAAAAGCATAGCTGGATAAAAACACAGACACCACCAGTCGTGGATTGACCTCCCTGGAGCTTGAATCTCAACATTAATGAAGCAGTGTGAGATCATCTTGACAGAACAGAATAAAAGGCAGCCAACATCCAAATAGGAGCTTTGGGTGTCCTTCAAGAAACCTGGAGCACTATTCCTAAAGAATACTTAAAAAAATTACAAGAAATCTTGCCTATGAGATTCTTAGGGAAGAATCAGGGTAGTCATACCAAATATTGACTTTAAAGCTTGTGAGGGTTCTGTAGACTGTTTTTTTTGCCTTTTCTGCTTTATTTTCATGTAAATTTGTACATATTTTTGAACATTTCCACTCCTGCTTCCTATTTCCTATCAAAATATAAAGAAATGAGAGGTGGCTCGAGGCTTTTGCACAGTACAGTACTTGTGTTTGCGCTCATGTTATTTTCTTTCTGTCTGTACTGAGATGTATAACAGTTGTTTGCTTGTGATCCTTTCTGTTTTTTATTGTAATTTTTTTAGTTCTATTATTGAAGAAGTTTTCTACCACGATGAAGTTTTTTAAACTTGAACTTTTCAGACATTTCCAATCTGGCTCTTGGATTTCTGGTGTATGCCTCATGTGTTTGGGAAAAAATCGTGTTTAGCTGTGATTCTGCCCAGGGTGCCCAGCTGTGCGTTAAGGCAGCAGTAAGGACACCAAGCTTTGGGGAGTTAGAGCAGTTAGCCTGATCAGCAGAGTAGAGATGCAGCAGGACAGGGGGAAGCAGATGTTTGCAGCCTGGCTACATCTGCTGCACTCACTCCAGCCAGATAGGATAGTTCTGGATGAGAGGGGGAGGAGGAGGGTGCGATATCAGCAAGCAGAGAGAGATAAAAGAAAAACAGAGAGAGAGAAGAGATGGGAGAGAGAGGGCTAAATGGCAGGCAGCAAGATATTATGAAAAGGATGAAGAAGTGAAAGATGAAAGATTTGTGATAAAGAAATAAAAGAAAAGTCTGGGAGCAAAGCTTTCTCTGGAGGAAAAGAAGAGAATGAAATGGACCGCTCAGGTGGGAAAGGTGTTTGAAGATGGATCACCAGACAGATAGCCATTTTGTCATGTTGAGGATAGATGTGTGAAGCAGAGGGAGACAGAGGAAGACAACCGAGAGGGGGGAGGGACACAAAACAAAGCAAACATGTAGCAAAGTGCAAGAAATAAAAGCATTCCTGCGTTGCATTTGTGATGGACTAAATGGTATACAACAGTAGCAACGAATCAGGGACTCCTTGATGTACAGAAAGGTAGAAACAGGTAAAAGATGGATAAAAGGATGGATTGATAGATGTGTAGACAGCTGTGAATTGTCAGAGCTAAGCCGCTCCCATTCAGATAGTGTCTTCAAAAGGAATAACAGAAAACTGATGAAACTAAGCTGCAGCGTTGAAAATAGGAGGCCTTCTTGTAGCAGGATGCCGACACAGGGGGAAGATTGATGCATAAGTGAAAAGATAAGTCCAAGCTTGCTGCAGACTCTCTGACTGATATGTCACAGTGGTTTAGCTTCATAGTCCCCCACAGAAATGCCAAAAGAAGATTTTTTTTTTTCTTTGTTGAAAAGATGGCATCTATCAAACTTTAAATTCACTCACTGCTGTAAATAATGAACAATGGCGTAATGTATCGTCATGGGATGATAGGATGGCGGCCTAACAGAGTTCTGAATCCATGGATGGGCTTTTTTGCATGCTCTGCTCTCAGTGAGCTAATCTCAGAGCAGAAACTATGATGGTTACCGCTCGACAAAAGGGAGTGATCTGAGGGAGGCCGTTGAAGTGCGTTTTGTTTTATACAAAAGGAAAGAATGGAAAGTAAGGACACACAGTCATGGTTAACAGAAAGTAAAATCTGAGGTGTTGCATAAGTTGCTGAAATTAGGTAAATACAACCTGAGATGAGCCATTCTAGTATTACTCCACATCATCATTCATTAAACAAAAAGAACCACGTTTAGCAGCAATGACTTGAAAAAAATCATTTTCTAGATAATTTTCTCAGTGGGTTCGCTCTCTTTCCCATCGTTGCACTAATTCATTGAAGTTTTTGAGAATTTGCACATATGCACAGCTCCTTTGAGGTCCAGCCACAGCATTTCAGTTGTTGCTGTTCTGCTTGGGATCACTGTTCTGTTTCGTGACCCTGTTTCAGCCAGACTTTAGCTGACGAACAGATGACCTCAGATTTGATTCTAGAATACTTTGTTATTCAGAGGGGTTAATAGTGGACTCAATGATTGCAAGATGTCCAAGTCCTATGGCTGCAAAACAAGCTCAAATCATCACCGCTCCACCACCATGCTCGACAGTTGGTGTGAGGAGTATATGCTGTGCATTACATAGCTTTGCTCTCGTCTGTGCAAGGGGCATTATTCCATAGGTCTTGTGGTTTGTTCAGATGCAGTTTTGCAAGAGGCTTCCTCCAAACAAGCAAGCAAGTTTTCAGTCTTTTTTTTAAAAAAAAATTGTTCTAGCATGAATTTTAACATCTTACATGCTAAATGAGGGCTGTAGCCTGAGATGTCTGACCTTGGCATGAATTTGCTGGAATGTTCTGGAAGACTAGCAACTCTTGCAAATCTTGTCCCTAAATGTGTTTGGCCAAATAACCCTTATCAGATTGATAGGCAACAGCAATTACTTTTTAAGATCATTGCTGATGTCTTTCCTCCTATTAACACACACCTGAATGCACCAGACCAACAAACTGACAAAACGTGAACTTTTATAGAGGTGCTCATTCTGGCTGATGATCAATTAATCAAATGTGTTTGAACAGCAGCGGCTGGCAACTACTTTCCCTCTAAATTGAGCAATAAAAGTGTACTTAATTTTTCACACACTCCTTCTGCATTTTGGGGTTAGTTTTTGTTAAATAAATGATGACACGGTATAATATGTTATGTGCTGTTGCTCACTGAAAGTTGTGTTTACCTCATTTTAATGAAAAGAAATGTAAAACCTTAGAATTTCAAGAGTGTTTACTTTCTTGTTGCCTTTTTAGCCATATAGTTGACTATCCAGATGTTTGTTCATTAGGTAGATATTCAGTTTTTTAATTTGGAGTTTGGATTTTTTGCTAAAATTCGTTTGTGTGTGTGTTTTTTCTTTAATATGTAAGTTTATTTTTCCAGCCAACGTCCCTCTCCCTCACAGCAGCGATCATCACGCTTCATTTCACCAAAATTGCTAAGGTAGTAATTTTGTTACTAAATTTAGCCATTTTCCAAGCCCCCTTGGCAGGTTCGGGTTGAGATTACTTTGTTTGTACCCGTAGGTAGATCTGGTCTGCAGTCGATGAGTCACCCATCCTCTCATGCACATTTCCAAAACACACACAAATAACAGACAACAACATAATGAAGAGATAAATCATGCGTCATGTTCATCTGGGTGATTGCTGCTAGAACAAGCTGTTTTTACACAGTGTTGCTGCGCTTTCAAGGGACACGGGCCTTCGTCCATAAGGAAGACACTGAAACTCGCTGTGGAAAGGGTGCCAACGAATTGGTGCAAGTGTGATTTAGGAACACTGGGTTCAGCTCTGGCTCCCCAACTATGTAAGAATCTGACTTTTTGTTCTTTACAGAAACCATAAATATTCAAACAATGACATTAAGGATTGGGATAAAGCAGACTCAATCAAACATGATATAATAAAATCATCATGATTTTGTTAATGTGAAAATAAGAAAGCTTCATCATACAGAAGAGTCATTCAGTTTTAATTAGTAATTGTTCCAAGATGTTTTTATGACTGAGCACGTCACACCTTCTTGAATGTGATGCTTTGTGTATGAGTGCATGTGATCATATCGTTTGTCTTAAATCCCTTTCATTGAAGATGGGGTTCATCGCTCTATATAATAAAATCATCAAGGACTGGTCTCATTGTCATAGAGCTGAGTAATAATAATAATAATAATAATAATAATAACAGGTCATCTGTATACTTTAAAATTGCCCTGTTTTCACATCTGCTCTGACATGTATTTGTGTACAGGATAGATAATAAGGGCAAAATTTGTCAAGCTAATTATTATAAGAGTCATTTACCCTAACTCTGTGAATTATACTAGCTAAAAGTCAAAACTCCTGCTCACAAAGTTGTCATTCAGGTCAAACTCTTTCTAAAAGACTTCTGATTAAAATATGAGGTTGAATTGTGTTAAAGGCCAAAGAAAGACCAGTGAACAGTAGCTGAGCCCCTCAAAGTCTTTAAGCTGGGTTAAACAGGGTTGCTGTGGCATCTTCCGCTCTTCTTCCCAGCCTGTTTTTCCTTTAAAACCTCAGTTTTCACCAGTTTTCATCACAACAGCTGTTAAAGCAACCATTTGGAAATCCTTCAGAGTTTTGGGATGGCTTTAATTAGGAACAGTGACAAAAACTGCATATTTCCGTACATTAAGTACATGCTGTGGCTGTAACCACAGAGTTTTTTCAGTTAAAAAAAAAAAAAAGTTATACCAAAAATCCTACTGTTTCATGCTGACACCAGCAGTTTCTCTTTCACCAGCATTCAGTGGATAAACGAAATAACTGAAATCACAGCATTGGCATCATCTGTCATTTGTGCATGGAGATTCTGTTGCAGTTAAAAAACTTGACATGAGTAGCTATTGACAAACCCCCCCGCCACTACCACCACCACCACTACAACCACCACCCCCTGCTAAACAAGCAAGACTTTGATTATTCACTGCTGAATATTAGTATAGCCACCCCCCACCACACCCCCAAAATAAATAAATAAAATAAAAATAAATGGGACAACCTTAAATCATACCAAACTAATCCTTGTCAGCTCAGAAATGGAAATCCAGATAAAACATAGTGGCATATCTACTGTGGTGTAAGCCACATGAGGGATGTGGTGAAGCCTGACATTGGTTATTTTAGGTTATTGGATCTGAAATTGGTTAGAGGTGTCATTTTTGGTAAACCAATCAAGTGAAGCTGAGAGACATATTAGTTTATGCAAACATGTCTTTTAGGATTAACATCCCCTTAATAGAACAACCCACCAGGACAGTGTTAAAACTGGTGATATGCAGAGGTTCCATCATCATTGAGATATGATAGCTGTGGGGCTTCTTCTTCCCTCCATAATGTTTGTGGCAAAGAGATATTTTTTTTAGTCCACAGGGGATTGTAAGTTAATCAGCATGTGATTAAAGTGCAGCTTTAATTCAAGGGGTTTTACTAATATTGTGCATGAACTGTTAAGAATTACAGCCATTTTTATACACAGTCCCTCATTCTTAGATGTTGGAAATTAATGAGGTAAACCTAGATGAAAATCCTTCGTAGTCAATGACTGCGTGGAATCTTAAGCTCGTGGACATCAGCAAATGTTTCCCCCCCCTTAGTTGCTCTACTAGACCTTTACTCAAACTGCCTTCAGTTGCTCCTCGTTTGTGAATCTGTCTGCTTTCAGGGTTAGGTTGTGGAAAAGCATGTTGCACTGGTTTGAGATCAGGTGACCGACTTGGTCATTGAAGAATTTCCCATTTATTTGCCTTGAGAAACTCTTGGCTTGCTTTTTGCAGTTTGCATTGGTTTGTTATCCAGCCTACTTCATCCTGCCAGTTCTATCAGCAGCCACATATGCACTGGTCACTGGCAGCCGTGCATAACCATGGCATAACACCATGTTAAACTGATAATGTGGATCCTGAGCTGCTTCTCTCCTTCTTCATACTTTTCTCATCATTCTGGTAAATGTCTGTTGGTTTCTTCTGTCCAAGATGTATTTTATTTTATTTTACATAACTATTCAGGTTTTTTAGATGTAGAAGTCTAATTTGACCTTATTGTTCTTGAGTGTAATCAGTGGTTCGAACGTTGTTGTAAACCTTCAGTCAAACTTCCATTCTTGATACACCCGACTCTCCAGGAATGTTCTTGACTCAGATTATGTTAATTATTTTTAACAATGTACTAGATTTCTGATTTGTCCTTTTCTAAAGTTTTTTCTGTCTATCTAACAGGTTTATATGGAATTACAGTCTAATGATGGCCTCCCTTACTTGCCTCTTGTTATGTAAAATTACACAAAAAAGCTATAAAATACATACTCAACACTTCTAATGTTATTTCTTTCCTTTATTTTTGGAAGACTGTGTATAAAAATGGCTGTAATTCTTAAACAATTTATGGTATTTAAAAGAAACAAAACAATAACCCTGAATTAAAGCTTAAAGTCTGCCCTTCAATCACATGTTGATTGTTTGATTTATATTTGATTGTGGTTGTGTAGAGAGACAAATCTACTAAAAATGTGTTTTTGACGCAGATATTATGGAGGCCTACAGCATAGATATAATGCAGACACATAATTCCCACGCAGGTTCCACTGCACTGTATTTCAGGCAAATGTTACAGTTTTTATCAGGATCAGAATTCTTTATAAATGCTTAAGGCGATGATGTGGTTACAGTTGCTCCAAGACAATATGTACAGTGACAGACTGAACTAAATTAAATAATACGATATATGACAAAGTTACAAAATATAAGAAATGGTTATTTTATATACAAACAGCTCAATTAGTCATCTCTAGAACATGGATTAAACAGATAGATTAACAGAGATTAAATAAATATGATTGATATTTTACTCTAAACTGTATAACTTTGTTATTTGTTATTTTGACTGTAGAGGATGTGCAAAAGAGTGTATTGGATGTACTGTGCATTGGATGGAGGAGTTGAACAGGGAGATGGCCACAGGCAGGAATAATTTCCTGTGCGTTGGTGCATTGTGTAATCTCAGTCTCTCACTGAACGTGCTTCTGTGCCTGGCCAGCACGCCATGGAGTGGGTGGGTGGTATTGTCCAGCATTGTCCTTGTCTTGGACAACATCCGCCTCTCCGACACCATCTTAAGGGAGTCCAGCTCCGTCCCCACAACATTACTAGCCTTGTGGATAAGTTTATTGAGTCTGTTAGCAACCTGCTGCTCCAGCATGCAACATCATAGAGGATGGCACTGGCCGCAAAAGACTCATAGAAAATCCCGAGCATTGTCTGAAAGATGTTAAAAGACCTCCGCCGCCTCAGAAAATAGAGACGACTCTTGGCCCTTCGTGTAGAGTGCAGCAGTGTTTTTTTTAACCGAGTTCAGTTTTTTATCTATGTGTACTCGGATATATTTATAGTCCTCCACAATGTCCACACCGACTCTCTGGATTGAACCAGAGGTCACAGGTTTTCTGTTTCCCCTAAAGTCCTCATTCAATTCTTTGTAGCATGCAACATTATAAGCGCTTTGTTTCCATTGTGATTGATTTCTATTTTGTTTTTAAAATTTTATTTCTGTCTCTCTAGACCTTTATTTGACAGAACTGTGTAGAGCACAAAGGGTGGATGAGGGTGAATGCAGCTATGGTGGTTTTAAAATCTGGGCTTCATGGGGTATATACTGTACTGCCTGGGAGCTACTTGGCTGCCCCATCATCCGTCCCTTTTCTTAACCACTTCTCCAGCTTAGGGTCACGGGAACCTATCTGAGCTGTCTGAGGGTGTGATGCAGGTTACACCTGGGATATGTTGCCAGTTCGTCACAGGTGAACTGATGTGAAAAGGCAAATAAAAATAGGTAGAAACCATAGCCTATGGTAAATGGTAAATTTTTGCCTTTACCATCTTAGCTTTTTGAAAACGCACATCACAAGAGAGGCGTGGGTGTGACTGAAATTAAGCGACACTGCTGGGACCCTCCTTATGGACATCAAAGGTGACCCTAATGTACAAAACGACCATCATTTTACATTAAATAAAGATTGAGATAATTAACTCATCAGCTCCTGGTTATTTAGAGGAGGTGCCCCCTGTTGGCCATTAGATAGAATGCAAGTTTAATGTACTTGTGCATTAGCTTCACATTTAAGACACAGAATTCATATCCATTATTCATATACAATATGTGATTGAAACACACATATTAACAATACCTGTAGATGCCTTTAAAAGAACTGCATTTTGAGGTAGTAATCTTGACCCTTGTGGGTTAGCTGTCACTTTCCATTTGGCCTCAGACCTCTATCCTACCCTCTGTTCAGCTGGGCCTAAAGCCCACCCTTAAAGCTTGTGGTGTGAACAGGTAGTAAACATAAAGATCAGAGTAGGATGCAGTGGAAGCAGAAGGGGGATGGGCAGAGGAGAAGCAGATAAATGACTCCTTCATGGTAATGTCTGGCTGCTTTATGGGGCGTCCTGGCTGTGAGTGATAGCCTTGCTCTCGTTATCTGTCGATTGGGGTAATTGCTGTTTGTCGGAGTCTGGCTGACGGATGGTGATGCAATCTGCCCAGAGCTGGAATGGGTGGAGGGGGGAGGTTACGCTCTCATCACTCTCCACAAGTGTTTTTATTAGGAAGCACATTGTGTGACACTATGTGTTTTAACTTAAGTGTCTTTGAGTGTGTACATTCCCTTCTATACATGTGTGCGAATATGAATTTGTGCCTTTTTGCCTTATGTTGAAGTATACAACCTATTTATTATCTTTTAATGCTCACTCCCATG
This sequence comes from Pundamilia nyererei, assembly GCF_000239375.1. Classification (NCBI taxonomy): domain Eukaryota; kingdom Metazoa; phylum Chordata; class Actinopteri; order Cichliformes; family Cichlidae; genus Pundamilia; species Pundamilia nyererei. Next base: position 739,287 of record NW_005187627.1, on the reverse strand, counting down.
CATGCAAGTGTAAGTGAGCTGCAGTCTTTGCATATTTTTTTGAGAAGAAGCAAAGTTTATCTGAGCGTGTGCAGAAGTCAACAGTGTTTGCATAAATGTTTTAGATGCAATCGTCATAATTCATTGAAGCCTAATGGGTTGCGATTGCTCAATCTCTGTGCTGCAGACCCCTGGTAGCAAGGAATGTGATTGTGCATATCAATTCAGGGTCCCCAGTCAGCCACATGTTTCTGCTCCAGTAAAAAAAAAAAATAATAAAAACAGGACTGAATTATCTCGTCCCCAAGTGACCATAAATTGCAGCCATTCATTACTGGTCACACGCCAATTAATGGAGGAAAACTAGGAATATGAGAAATAAAGTAGCCAGCAGATCATTTCTCAGAGTGCTGATTCAAATACAGCTTTGTGATTTGAGTAGCTTTCACTTTTGCCAGCTTTCTGTAGCGAGGGGTGTCCAAGTTTGAGGGAATCAGCCTCCTTTCTGCCCGCCTGACTGACTGATTGGCTAACCGATTGACGGACCGGCCGGCTGTCTGGCTGAGTGACGGTGCATTTTGCAGAATGGAGTAAGAATGATTCATTGCGGCTCTCTGGACTACTTGATAATCATTCCATCTGGGGCATGGGACAGGCTCTCTTGTCGTTGGCACATCACTCATCCTTACTTCTCTTCATACAACCCTTCCTTGCGCCATCTCTCCATCCTTCTATCCATCCCAAGGGCCTTGGAGATGACCCTCCACCTTAGAGAGGGACTGTAATGCCAGACCCTTGTGACATGGCAGAACCCAATGCTTTCTCTACTCCATCCCCCCACCCCCTGCCCCCCGCCCCACTCCACTGCTGCAGCCTGCCACTGCCACTCGCCTCGCGTTTGATTTAATACCAGCCTAAGTGTGAATAAATTCCTGTCACAGCCCATTAAGGAGGCCTTGGAGAGATCTGGCCTGTTATTAATTCTCCACAGCTCCTCTCTTCCTCTCCCCTCTTTTAGTTACTATCTCTCCCACTCTGCTGCTGCAGCCTCCCATGCCCCCTCACCCTCTTCCTCCTCCTCCTTCGCTCCCTCCCTCATTGCACACTGTTTTGCTTTTTTAATACCCCGTTAATTACCGTGTCTGTCCTCTTTATTCAAATAAGAAAAGGAGAAATTAAAAGCAAAGGGATGTTTGTAATTTCAAATAGAACAGGCATCCACTGTCTGGCTTTGCTCTTCTCTCCTCTCTGGACCTGTCTGAGCTTGCTGCCGGCTCGGTGTATATAATGAATTCTAGTGTTACTGGTGCTTAGTTTTATCTAAGAGCAGGCGCGTATTCTGCCGAGGCCTGATGATAAACAAACGCAACCACCTCACTGTAATAAGACCAGGAGAGAGGGATACTGCTTGGCTGGCAGATGTTCTCGCTGTGTTTTTCTTTTTTAATTTCTTTTGCTTTGCTCCGATTTCCCCGTCTCTGTCCTTTTTTTGTCTACCTTTCCACTCACGCAGACATTACTCCCCCTGCTGTGCTCCACTTTCTCCCCCTCCTTTTCATACCTATTTCTCTCTCTCTTTTCTATCCCTCTATCCCTGTGTCCCTCTATTCCCATGCTCTCCAGCTATGTTCAGGGTCCAGAATTAGTACGCTGTGCACAGTGGGTGTCCGTACCTCTGTCTTATTAGCAGCCTCATATGTGGCCCATTACTAGCTCTTTGTATGCCGAGGGCTTTTTAATTGTTTTGCTGGGGTCAGAGGGGCATTGTAGCCGCAAAGCTCTTGCAGGGGTGGTATCAGAGCGTTTATTTGGGGAGGGTATTTTGCAGCATTTTGTTGCATTTCGTTTCAAATGTAACCCCAATTATTTCTGTTTTGTGTTGCACTGTTTAAGGGCTATGTAAGCAATTAGAGAAGCAGAGTTTTGCTGCTATTGTTTGACTGCTGTTTACTCAGACGAGCAGCCATGAGAGTTGGAAAACCTTGTTCAGCTTGTATTGTGCACATAATTTGCACAGGTTACTTGTTTAACTAAAAAAACCACATTAAGCCTTTTATATTTTTTTGTATGCTTTTGAAGCTAATTTTAGCATAAACTGGAAAATGTAGGATGCGTGTCAGAGGTTAATTTGTGTGAAAGAGGTTTCAGTAAAGATGAAGCTGGTCAGTAAAGAGAGATGTCTTTAATTTAGTAAGAAGGAGACTAGTGCTGGGGCACTTTCAGGTCACCAGGGTTTCACTAAGAGTCTGAGTAAAAGTTTCAACTTATTTATAATGTAAGAAAAACAAATCCATTCTTTTAATGTAGATTTCTGTAGAATTGTTGATTGTTGCAGACAGCATTTATGTAAAAAAAAAAAATGCATGTCTCTTAAAAGACTGAGGGTTTTTTTGTCAAGGAAGTTATTTGTATGGTGGTGTGCTCCTAGGTTTTCTCAGTGTAGATTATAAATAATAGCAAGGTACAAGAGAAGGTTGAGGATATACAGATGTTTGAGGACAGAGGTTAGGATCCTGATGGCCAGAGGAAAGAAACTTTTTCTTAGCTTCTCGTTTGCATCAAAAATAATAGCAAAAAAACAGGACAGCACAAGTTTAAAATAGATTCTTTAATAAAGATTACATCCAGTTTATGCCATATATGCTTTCAATCAATGTTCCAAGTACATGTGGGAGGAGGTCAAGTTATTCTAGCAAGCTTCTAGGCTCCATAATATATCAGAATCCAGCCTACAGTGCATCATGTCTATCTTCTCTATTCATCATATTTCATATTAGTGGAGACTGCATGAAACATAATGGCTGAAACGTGGTGTTTATTAATGAGGTGGTAGGAGTAGTAGATGTGGTGTAGTAAATGTAGATGTGTTGGGGTTGTAGATTGTTGTTGTTGAATCAAGCGCTTCCCTTCTTTTCTCTTTGTACCAAAGTCTGGAGGAGGCTTTTGTATCAGTCACATCCTGGGATGCACCTGCTCCTCCTCCGGTGCAGCGTTAGGCCAAGTTCCAAGCTTACAATAATGTGTAGTCCAGCTGAATGCATCATGCATAGTTTAAAGTTTTATGTAGAAAAACTTAAAACTAAGGTGTATGGTAGATGTGCTTGAGTTTTAACAAATTTGTTCTGTAAACTTATGACTTACTAATCAAATAAAAAAACACAGCCACATCTCTGTGACTCTCCCATTCTCCACTTTTCGACTTTCTGTTCTCTTCCACTGAAGAAACATGCGTTGTTGTTTACTATTTGTGTTTGATCTGTGCATCTTTGTTCTCCATTCATTTGTCTCTTTGCTTTTGGTTGCCGTTTTCTTACATCTTGCATTGGGCTGTGAAATTTTATTCACAAGTGCAACTTTGGACGTGTCCTAGTGGCCAAAATCGACAAAGTTATTTAGAGTAAAGGTAAATGATCGATCTGTTTAACTCTGCATCTTGCTCTGTGGCAGGGGCTTGTAACCTTTACTATCAAAAGAGCCATTTAGTATAAAGTATAAATTAGCCCATCAACATAATTATTAGGGGCAAATACTTTAACTACTCGTGACTACGCAGCAGTGGGTTGTTTGTGATAATTTAGTAGTTTTAAGTGGATTTTGACTACAATTATACAGGTTTTTAAAATTATTTTTATTGCTGCCAAACTGAGAAGTGCAGGTAAATAAATATCTATTAGCGTTTTTTAACAGGCAGTTTGAGAATGGGAGGAGATGCGAATCTCTTTATGGTTGCATCAGGAAGGGCATCCAGCATTAAACTGGGCCAAATCGACCACGCAGAGCTACCCATCGTGGTGACTCCATCCATAGAATGTAGCGGTTAATGTAGCTTTAGGTATACTTTGAGAGATAATTCCTGTAAGGCTATTCCTGTTATCTCTGTTTGTGCAAATTAATCAGATTAAAACTAGATAACTTTGATAATAATTAAATTAAAACAGATTAAAAGCTTTTAAAATAGTAAAACCAAAAATTGTCTAGCCACAAATCAAGCGAATAAAGGAATCAATTTCTCTTAAATGCTCTTTTTTCCTCTACAGTGTTTATTTCTTGAAGGGACTCACTGTGGATACATCCATGCTAACCACTGCTATAAAAGATCAACTAAAGTATAAGTATAGCAAACAAACTGACAGACAATTAGGTTTAAAAACTTTAAAAAATAGACACTGTTCTGTTTTCTTATCCTTCCAGAAATCAACAAGCACAGGTTCTGTGAGGTGTCTGTTGTCTGTTCACCCCTCCACGTTTCATAACACTTGCTACTCCTCCTACAATATTGATCAAAGCTAATCAAAATTACAAAATGACACCCTAATGGATCTTTAAATTTTGCTCAAGGTTACATTTGATGCTTTATGAATAATAGCTTGTAAATTGTGATGGATGAGTAGCTGGATGGATGAACGTGTCTGTCACTGACGTTATGGGTTTGTCAAAGCTGGAGGTGGGAAAAAGAGCTATGTTTGGTTCTGGAGCTGAGTGGTTGTGACCTCCTGGCCCCTGCAAACAAAGAAAACGTGTCAGTTCTCTAGATTAGATTATTGGTGTTGAAATTATTAGAACACCAACTCATTTGAGGTCCAACAGGTCGATGTTGAGCAGAATGAAGAATAAGGTGCCGAAGAGCCAAATGTAATTTCCCCCATGCATGTGTGCTGGCATTGGCTGGGCTGGGAAGTTGTTTGTTTTTGATTGTTTTGCAATCTACTGTACAGGGTGAGTTACAGTATAAAGGGCAGTTTCTGTGGGCTCGGTTCAGAGCATGTGGGTTTCCAATTCAGCACTCAGCAAAATATGGCAGCTAATATCAGAACCACGAAATCAAGGAGTAGACAACAAACAACAGCAGCCTCTCCCGTGTGCTGTGTAAGGGATGCGAATGGTTTGATAAGGTACGTTTGTTTCCAGATTTAGCTGTAGTCAGGGTTTGTTGTCAGGAGCTGATTGAGGATCTGTGCTGTGACTGCCAAAGGGCATGTTACATCACCCGAAAGCCTGCTATGTTTTGTTTTGCTTCAAACCCTGTCATCACTTTCCATTCCACTTTTTATTTAGTAAAGGGAAAGCTGCTTGCTCAGGAACTGGTAGAAATGTGTACATTTGAACTTCAGAAACTGCTTTCTGTGTATGTGAAGAGTCTATTAGAGTTTTGATGAGGGTGAGGCACAAGTAACAGGCTGTTACTCTTTTGAAACTCTTCCCTGCACTCAGTAAACAGCATCTCCTGTGAGTGCATTGGAGGCTTTAAATTGAAATTACCTCTCTTTTATCTTTCCTGAAATCTGCCTGCCTTTCTCTTTTTCTCACCCTCCCCACACTGCTGCTTTCACTCTTAAAACGATGGAGTTAATTAGAACCGATATTACTTTTTGGAGACGTGCCACAAAAGAGCTGATTTTAAATGTATGTGAGTGATTGTGCCAATTTAACACATCACTGCATCACATGATGCTTTTCATGTATGAAGAACTGTTTTTGGCACCTGAAGAACTTTTTTTTTTTTTTAAATTTCGGAGGAATCCTTTCCTGCCCATTAAAACCCCTTGAAGTATCATGTTTACTTAGAGTGTGAGAGGTGGTGTTCGGCTTGGCCTCAGATGATATAAGCTCCTGACAGACATCTGAGAGAGATGAAAGAAACAGGTCCTGTCTGCTCTGAGATTGAGACGGCGGGGTATCGCTCTTCAAATACTGGCTTCAAGCTCTCACTTCTCACATGTTCACACAAACCCATTAAGTGCACATAGCATGAGCAATTTATATGTTTGAGAGGTACAAACAAACACTAATAGGTAAATAAACAGAAAACTCGCACATCATCCGCTACAAGCCAACTCTGCAGCAAGCCTGCAGAGCCGGTGTCAGCTCTCCGAAGCTACTTCCACATTCACCTCTCCTCTTTAGACCGTGTCAATAAGCTAGCTAGTTAGCAGCACAGGTTCAGCTGACTGTAGCTGTTTACGTTTGTGTCTCCAGGCAGAGCCTAACTGATATTGATCAGTCAAAACAAGTCAGTCTTTTTGATTGCTGTTAATATGGGAATATTATGGGAATTGATATTAACATGGGAATTGTGAATATGAAAGCATAAAATGGCTGGACGGGTTTCTTCCTTTTTTTGTTTTGATGACAGTTTATGAAAGAAAAAAGATAAAATATCATATATACAAAGGTGAATACAGTAAATGGCAGTACAATATATGCAGACATGTGACAAAGAGTTTTCAGAAGACTCTTTGTAAGCCTCAGTTAGCATGTTACATGTTAAAGTTCATGACAGTCCAGTTAGAAAAACACTGAACAAGCCTGACTTGTTTGGAAGGATTTCCAGGAGAAAACATCTTCTCTCTAAAATGAACATGGCTGCACTGCTTTGCTAAGATGCAGCTTAACAAACCACAAGCCTTCTGTAACAAACACTTGGACAGAAAAGACCAAAGTGGAGATGATTCACCATAATGCACGGCGACATTCTTGGAGAAAACTAAATATAAACAGAAACACTTCATCCCAGCTGTCAGGCACGGTGATGGTGGGTGATGATTTGGGTTTATTTTGCAGACACAGAACTTGGGTGCTTTGCAGACAATGAGTCGACCCTGACCTCTGTATATCAAAGTATTCGAGGGTCAAATGTGAGGCCATCTGTCTCACAGCTACAGTTTGGCTAAAACTGAGTAACTCATATTTATAACTTTATACTTACAGGATTCTGCCTCTGTATACTTACCAGCCCTCTTTAATAGGTACATTATCAAGATGATTGCAAAGGGGGAAAATGCTTAAAAGCAAACAAGAAGAAAGTGAAGTAATTGGGTTTTTCTACTATGTTCTGCAGAATGTTTTAGAAGCGTGCCAAAAGCTTTTCTCTCCTCTACTAAAAACATACACCTTGTCTATTTTTGATGTGAGTCATGAAAAGCTGCACAGCACAGCTGGAGAACAGGGGAGGAGGTCAAACAAAAGAGCGGTCTAAAGAATATGCTCAGGCTTCTAAATAAAAACGTTGCACAGACCAAGCAGAACACATAATGTAATGCATTTGTCCCAGCATGTCTCTGCCACTATATAAATACAGTTAAGTGGAATTTAATATCACCCACCATCATGTTTTAAAAATAATATGGCATTGTCCCTCATAGCCGTGCATTTGTTATGTAATGTTAATGTTATGTTGTTTTCTAATCTGTTTGCATTCTCTTCACACTGCAATCTGCTGCAGTTAGCAATCAATTCAGGAGCTCACATGAGCTAAATATGACAAGAGAAGATATAAGAGTACCGTGCATGTGCATTTGTTTGAAAAAAGAAAGAAAGAAAAAGAATTAATAATTATTCAGTGAAATTTTGCCAGAGGTTAAGTTGCTTGCATGGTTGCCCATCAGTAGTTTTAAAGCAACAGCACTTCACCCGCTCAGCCCTCATTCATTATTTTTGGGAACCAAATCACAGAGGAAAGCCCGATCGATGGGGCTACCTGGCAGAGACTCAAATGCTTTGGAGAGAGCGAGGAGGCGACTAGCCTCAGATACTGAATCGATTGCAACCATTCTGCATCAGTCGGCTGACACTGCAGGCTTTCCACCTCAATGCTGAGGATGTATTGAAAGAACCCCGTTGGTAGGTGTATGCAAGGATGACAACATGGCTATTGTATTTCTGCCACTGCTGGAAGAGAAAGCTTTTATCTGCTTTCAGAATCCCTTTAAAGGCCTTTACTCTCCTGAGACAGCCCATGCTAAACACAAAACACACTTGCACTTAAACCTTCCCATTGAGGAAAAAGCCATAAAGTTTATAAAGTCAATTAAGGCTTTTTTTTAACTGATGTCAGGCAAATTAAAGCTGCCTGGCCTCGCTCCCCGTGGGTATACTGTCAGATGGTAAACCAGGGCCCATTTAGCGTCACGGGGTTCCCCAGGCAGGGCGCAGAGCAGTAAGCCTCTTACTTACCCCCAACTCACTTATGCTTTTTACAAGTTCCCGTAGAGTGGCAATTTGTTTTTGTTTTATCAGGGAGTGACATTTTACTTTGGTGGAACATTTTTAATACACATGGACTCACATCATCAAGTGCAATCTGGAAGCATTCATGTTAAATTGTTCATTCAGAATCGTATACATTAATCAGCTTAGGGGAATTTACTGCAGCAGACTTTCTAAAGCGGCGCTAATCACTGTGAAACAAGAGCTGCGATGTCTAATTTGGACAGCAGAAATCAATGAGTTTCCTGCTGTGTCTGCCCAACATATTGACTCACCGTGTATGTCCAATATTTGTGAGCTCAAAGCGATACGAGAGCAAATACATCATATATATATATATATGTACATGAAGCATTTAGTTTAGTGGTGCAATGTGAACTATATTGTTTATGTGTAAAAATTTCCATCGTTAATATTTTCTATTTGGCAGCATGTGATACAGTTGTGATGCTCTGTGTTGTCATGTTTGTGCTGGCGCATACCATCGAGGTTGCATCATGAATATTCTGTCTGCTCTCCAAATGCTGTCAACTGGATAGCCTCTGGCTAGGGCGCAGAGATGCACAGTGGCTATGATATTAAACAGATGCAATAGCTGAAACTAGACTGTGCTTTTGAATCTTGAATGCTTTCTTAGGTAAAAATACATGCACATGGAAAGGTAGGAGAGGGTCTGCACATACAAAAATAATCAACGTCTCACTTTTTCAAAAACTGATAAAATGTGAAAGTTTTTTTTTTTTTTTTACTGTGAGCCTGCCTTTAGTACAAACCGGGCATGGAGTCAAGCCGAGCCTGTAATTCTGGCACGTCAGCTGATAACAGCTGATCTCAGCGCCAGTTCACAACAGCTGATAGCTCAACTGATACCCTCCTGCACATCCTCTGGCTAATCTCATATACTGTGTGCTTTTTAAGTTCAAGCTTTAGCCTGCCTACTGCTGCCGTGTCCTCTGCAAGCTGCTCTGCCACCCAGCCCACCCCCTCCTCCTCCTCCACTGAATCAATATCCTATTTATTATAGCCTCAAATCTATATCACAATTTTGCAGTGAAATTTGCAATGATATTTAACATGATATAGAAAATGAATACTGACCAATGTTTTCTGGGTGAGTGCCGCTTGCAGGCAGCAGCATTTACTTAGTGCAAATAAATGAAGGGCTTTTCATCCGTCATCAGTGAGCTAGTGTTAGTGATGTCAGTGAGTTTAAAGTATAAATCTACTGAAACAAGGTGCCAGCAGGTGAAGCATTATAGCATTATGCACTGTAATACAGCATGAGCCCACGTAGTGCTTTCCATAAATATTTAAAAAGAAGTATTACAAATAGCTGCTTAATAGTTTAGTTTAACAATAACTAAAGTAACTTAACCTTCCACAATATTGTCACATAAAAAATGTTTAATGAAAAATATTTTCTACCTTTTGGTCTCTCCGTTGCCATTCTTTTAGCAAGGTCAGTAATTTCCATCCACTATTTGCTCTACCTGTCAAATGAAGTGCACCTATCAGCTATTGCATTTGATTCTATGTTTTTGCCTTGAGTGGTAAAACAAGCTTGTTTTTTTGTAGCTCCCTTTACAGGTAAAAAAAAAATCCTTAGTAGGTGATGACATGGGCTCTGGCTTTCCAGCATGTCTAGGCTTGCCTCATTGTTTTGGGGGAAAATAAAAGCGTGGTGTTTCTATGTCAGTGATATTGTGATGTGACAGTTTATCGCATTAAATGTGATGATATGGCATAGCCCTTATCTGTTATTACTGATGCCTGCTCTGTTCCAGACTGGGGGTCCTGCTGCTGGGACCTTCCCATACCACAAATAATAAATTAATGCAGACAGATTAAGAATCACTGTAACTTTTGACTTAACTGTGTCTAAATGAAATATAATATAACTCACATTTAAGCAGCTATAACAGAAACTGTGTTACTAGGTAATGAATTCAAACAAAGTATTTGACTGAATATTACAGGAATGTTGAACAAAGCATGAAAAGATAAATAAGTTGAACAACCCTGTTTTTAAAAACTACATTTTTGATACAGATATCATTTTTCAAGTAGTCCTTGAATAATTTCCTGTTGGCTTTACAAATAAATATCTCGACTTGTTATTTTTATGCACATAAAATGCAATCAGCAATCAAACAGTGTAGGGAAATTCTCGCACCTTACTAAACATTCTAAGGTGAGGTAAGGAATCTGCGGCTTCAGTTATGCAGCGATTAATGATATAACCAAAAGGACAACCCATAGCCTTATTACACTCACGTTTTCAGTCACGTTACTGGCAGTTTGCCACATATCACCAGTGGACTTAGTCTGTGCACCACTTTTAAACTAAGTTCTTAAAGGAGTTGGTGACTGCAGATCATTGCAGCTTATTTTTACTCATGCTGCATATTCTGTGGAACAATCTAAATGATTGATTACCCAAGCCATTTTCATTCACTTGTAATAAATATGCAAAAGTTAGGTTGCGAAATAATCAGTAGAAGGTCCCGAAAAGATTTTATGCTCATCAGCGTTATGGCTGCATGGACAGAGATTATAGCACTTTAAGAACAGAGCCTGGAAGCTTTTACTGTAGACACTCTCGATGCTAAAAGTGTTGGCCCCATGAGTTTGCTTTGTCCTAATTCTTCTTCCTGAACGAGAGTTACAATTCCTTCAGGAAATGAGTCATTTCTACATAATTTAGGGGATCACTGGATTCTGGGGGAAAAAGAGCACCTTTACACATAGCTGTGGCTCTTCTCCATGTTTCCTGTCACGCTTGTTATGAATAATAAAATTTAATTAAATTTCACTCCGGCGCAGGCACCCAATCTCAATCTCGCTGTCTGAGGATAGCCAGGGGGTTTGCTTTAGCCTTAGCAAACCTTGTGGAAAAGGCAGAAGCTGTTTTTGTTCACTTCGAGTTGTGGGTTGGGCGATTAGACGAATATGTATCAATGACTGGCTAAACCCACTGCTAGCTAGACTATTTGGGTCATTTTTCTCATGATTTATGTTGTTTTATTTTAAAATTTATAGTAATCTTCAGCGCTGTCAATAATTACTTTATAAAGCACAGTTACTGAATAGCCACAAGGTGGTGCCTTCTTACTTTTTAATGTGTTAAGCTTTAGTTGACACCGCCCTGACACCGCATGGTCAGTTTACTTTACTGTAGAACAAAGCACCAGTCTAACTGCCTTCACACCAGTGTTGCTGATGAATTTCTGAGCTAGCACGCTAGCCCATGCTAGGTAAGCTAGCAACTTGTAGGTAGATGGTTTTCCCTTCCTTTATGTCTTCCTACTTGCTGGTTTTCTGTGCTTTAAAATAAATATTTTTTGTTATCTTGGTAATTTTTTTTAAAAAACATTCTGGCAGTATTATGGTATATCATTATATTTCCTTTATATAGGTTTGCAGTGCTCTCGCTGGCCACTTCATTAGGTACACCTTGTTGGCACTGGGTTAGAAACACTTTTAGATTGACATGACAGACTTACAAAGTTGCTGTTCCACCACATCCCAAAGGTGCTTTATGGGACTGAGATCTGGTGCCTGTGGAGGCCATTCGAGTACGGTGAAGTCACTGTTGCGTTCAAGAAAGCTGTTTGGGATGACCTGAGCTTTGATACATTACCTGGTTGGGTAGAAGATGGGTACACTGTGGTCATAAAGGGATGGACATGAATGATGTTCTGTTAGTACTAAGGGATCTGAACAAAGCAGATATTGAGACTCATCAGACCAGGCAATAATTATCTAATCTTCTATTGTCTAATTTGGGTGGGCTTGTGTCAATTGTAGCCTCAGTTTACTCTAGATGGCTGGAGTGTCACACAGTGTGTCGTCTGCTGCTGGGTTAACATGTTGTACATTCAGAAATGCTTGTCTGCATACCTAGCTATAGAGTCGGTCCCTAAAAGGATACCTGCTTTTGGCTTAGATTTAATGTCACTTTTGTTGAGGAATGTTTTTTGACCAAAGTCAAACACAAGGTTTGTTGGTTCTGAAGTGCTGCTTTGACACAAACTCCATTTGGACTGATTCTTCCAAACCACCTTAGTCTTGATTAAAACCTTTCTGTGTCTTTACCTCGCTTGGTTCATGGTGTGTGGAGGAGGTGCCTGAGCCCTGTCTGCAGTGAAAGCTCAGTACAGTGTTAGCACAACCAGATGGGAAGCACAAGTCTCTCTTTTTTAAACCAAGTGGAAAACCATATATTTGGAAGGCAGTAAATTATGATTGGAGTATCATCCAGTTCTGGTTAAACAAACAAACAAATAAAACAACCCCCAGAAAGTGATTTCGCATTATTTTTCGAAGGAGTAAGAGCATGAATACCTGCTGCTCTCTCGCTGGACTGACAGTGTTTGAAGGTTTTAATTTATTTTATGATTTATAATGGCTGATGTCAGGCATGATGAAAAAGATCAAAGGATTTTGAGTGTGTGGATGGTAATAGTTGCAAATGATGATATAGAAGCGGTCATATGTCATGAAAAATCATTCATATGACTGTTTAAAAAAGGGTAAAAAGGTCTCCCATCTTCTCTTCTCTTCTCTTCTCTAATCCCTTCTCCTCACTCACAGACACTTACACTTGTAATTCCCAGCCAGATCCATTGGAGTAAAAGCTGTGATTTGAGTTGTCGGCGACAGGCCGGATTAGCAGAAGAATCCTGAGTGAAGGCAGGTTTTTGCTTCACTTGCTACATTCCTCTGTGTGTGTGTGTGTGTAGTATTATTTTTTTTTAATTGAAGTCTTTTCTTTCCAGCCCTTCATCAAAAAGCCCACAAGAGATTTTAATGTGCTCAAAGAAGTGTGGTGGTCGTGTTTTTAATTGCAGATGAAACACGGTAAATGGTTAAAAAGCAGGTGAATACTTCATCCTATTCACACAGTAATATAATTGTCAGATTAGCTCGATTTTTCTGTAATGTCTAAGGGATAAAAATAACCCCTCCCCAGTCAGCTTTAACACAGAAATAATGCAGCAGAATTAATTCATATAGAGATGACAATTATCAAGCTCGATAACCCTGGAGACGCCCTGTTGTTTGATGGCCTACATTCGACAAATCCCGAGTGTTTACAGATTTAGGTTTTGTGCTGAGTTGTTGCGCCTGACTGTTGATGAATGCCGTATTGAAGGTGCGCAAAGCTATTCACTTTAATCGAAAGCAATCTCCAGTGGGCCTACACTGATGTGAATGTATGAATATATTTGTCACTAATGGATTTCAGGTCAGGGAATGTCCTTTGGTGGCCTGAGTCAGAATCTGTCTTGACATGACACACAGATATAGTCGTTAGAGCTTCTCTTGTGGCAAACTTTCAGTGGAACTGAATTTTAATGTAGTGATTTCGATGAAAAATTCATTTTTTTCCTCCCCTTTTACTTCTGTCTTTCACTTGTCTACCGGGGACAGCAGCTTTGATCTAGTTTGGACGAGTGGGGCGGATGGGGAGCGTGATGTAGGAAATCAGAGAAAGGCAGACAGGGATGGAAGAGACAGAGAAATATCCTTCATCCATTAAACAAACTGGTATATGGCTCGGTAACCAAGACCTCATGTGTCCACTCTCCATTTCGTGTCCTTTATTTGTACATCTCATCATTTTCAGACATATTCAGCCGACCTCTGAATAATCAATGGTCATTTTCTCCATGAGATCCAAACTGGTAGTTTTTTTTTAAGTTGATGGTGAATAAGATACCAGATACTGTCTGGATAAAAGCTACAGATACTGATGGATCTCATCAGTGTGTGGCTCAGAGCATGTATAGGATGGTTTTCTTTTCTTTACAGAGCAGCAGCGTACAGTGACACAGATACTGTAGCTGCTCGTCTTATCTGTGTCACTTTCATATCAAAGAACAACACGAGAATCTTATGAAGTGTCTGAAGTATAGAAGGGAACATGAGCGTATTATACAGTAGCCCTGGGAGGTCAAACGCATTGGAACTTAACGAAACGCCAGCAAATAGAAAAATGCGAAAACGCAATAAAACACAACATAAACAGAAATAACCCACAAAACAATATAAAGACACAATAATATGACCTGTGTAATGATTTAACAGCTCAGCTAACAGCTAATAGCAAACATCTATAGTATTATATATCCTCCACTCAGTCCTGTAAAGGTTAATATACTACATTATAGATATATCACTCCTGCACACACAAAGTCGTACTCTTTAGTATTATATATAATACAATAATGCTTTTGTTCTTTCTTTTGGTTTTATTACTCATTTGTTCTGCTGCATGTTCTGTCTTCTTCAAAATAACGTGTTTTTTTAAAAGTAAGATTTAAAAAAAAGGTCACGCTGCTCTTTGGCTCTGGTTTCTCTGTCTTCATAAGCATGTTTTTTTCTTCTTCTTTTTTTAAATAGAAATTTGCTATTACTGTGTATAAATCAGAGGTAAAGTACAACACAGACAGGTACTCTGACATGTCTTTCATACTTAGTGGAGGTTACAGGGATGGGAATTGGATTTCTCCCACTGCTGCCAAAATGTTTAATCTCTTTAGATGATGTGTTCCCAAAACTGTGTCCGATAAACAGCTCTGTGAGTCCATGTGACTTGTTTACAAGGCTCATTCTGCGTGCAACTTGCCTGTGCTTTGAAAAACACATCTCACCCCGGCCTGTCCTCTGCCCAGATGTTCTGCAAGTGCACCTCAGAGCGTCCTGCAGTTGGACATTAGCATGACCTTCTCTTCCTACTCTCAGATTCCACACACACACACACACACACACTAACAAATTCACTCAGTTGGGTACCCATACTAGCGATGCACTGACCTGACTTTATTCTCTCTATAAAAATCATATTTATTTGACCTTTGCTGAGTATTGATTCACTCTTTTTCCAAATCTAAAACCTGTCAACCTCTGCCATATTCCCCTTTATATGCAGTAAGATGAGGCAGTTGTTACATGGCTTTGGCTGCAGTGTTATTATGTTCAAATACAGAACCTGCAAACAGCACCGAGCTTCTGTGATAAACGGTGATCGCGGCTGCAGTGGCTTTCTGTCCGCACAGCAGATAAAGTAAAAGCCTTTTTTTTAACGTAACAGCGTGACTTGCGTTCTCCTTTTGAATCATTGATTTCTGCAAACCACAGATGTCTTGATTCTGATTTTTAACGTCCAAAGTAAAAACTGTGGATAAATCACCTGCACGACAGAGACTGATGCACACAAACACACCCTTATCCTCCCACCCTTTCCATGTACACACACACACACACACACACATCACAACCTAAACACTTGTTCTGGACCATTATTTTCACTCCCCTCATCTCGCTGCTTCTCTTCTGGGCGTGCCAATCACAGTTTCTATCTCAGGTCGCTGTTCTTTTAAGCTCTACCGCAGACTACTACCAGCGTTTCCAGGTTATACGAAGCAGGTAGGAAGTCTCCCAGTCTGCAGGAGGCCCTCGGAGACAGGACTCAGACAGACATGAGTTGTTGACTGGCCACCCTGCAGTGGGCGATGGCCTGTCAGTGCTTTTGCTGTGGATTGAAAGGACATCAGAACATTGTTGTGGGTCCAAACATAGAGAAATGAGGGCGCGTATTTGCTGGATTCCTGAAGTGTGTGCAAAACGCCTGGTAATTCAGACAAAGAGGAGACAGTTCAGAGTTCTTTGTTCTCTATTGTAAACCCTTTCTCCAAATATTGCATTATAGGTGTGAAGGATTAGAGTTCCGCTAATTATGAGGTTATGAATGGAATTATATCTCCCTGAGGTTGCCGAATCATTACTGTGATAATAGCAGTCTTGTTATTCATATATCAAGATATGCCAGCGAGCCTTTTATAATAAATGTGCTGTGAAGGCTTTGCTGCCTCTATAGTCTTATTTCCACTGTGAAAAATGTATAATTTTATTGCCTGCTTTCAAAGAAAGCATAGGGCACAATTTTGTGGAAGAGTCTGTATTCAAAAGTGAAGACAAAAAATGCATCTTTGAAGCCATATGTGGCTGTTTTATTCTTTAAAAGCAAGATGAAAAACATATTTCTGAGTGCAGCTCCTTTTTTTGAAGCTTCATGGAGCAAAAAGTGTTTCATTTTTTTTTTTAAAAAGGGGAGCAACGTTGTATTCTTGGAGGGAGATTACAAAGACTCTGGGTATCGTCTCATTAATACGTAAATGACCGAGTTATTTCAAGACTTGCTTGTCAGATTAATGAGGCATATCCCTTTTAATACACACTCACTGCCATCTTCTCACACACACACACACACTTAAGACTCAAAGTGTAAGTTGGAGAGATAGAAGGTAGGATGGAGTAAGAGAGCTTGAGATGCTTTTAGAGCCCCCCAGAGAGAGGGGAAGAGTGAGGGGGAGAAAGACTGGAAGGCTTCCAAATGTTCCACTGTGGAATATCTTCAAGGACAATCAGCTAAACAGTTGATATTAAAAGAGCTGTGTGAAATCGATTGCTCAAGGTGTTATCTGCGCTGCAAAAATGGCTGGTAATTAGTCATGGCTAAAGGAGTGTTAGCGAGAGAGTGAGATGGATTTAATCTTAATAGATTTCACTGCACTGCAGATACAGTAGCTCCTGAGTGAAGGAGCTCTCCTCTTTCTCTCCCCCTCACTCACTCTGGATATCTATCAGAGGAGAAGCGGCTGAGCGAGTCGCTGTGATGTACTGCTGCTGCTTGATTTGCCCAAACCTCCAAATGGCAGAGTTATTTTTTCAAAAGGCAACGCACATTTGGCAGCTGTACTCACTTTTATTCTTCTGGCTCTCCAGCAACAGCAGCTCAGGAGCTATTATTTGTTTATGTATAAAGCTTGGGCAATGAGGCACTTCAGTCCATGGCAGCTGTTGACTTAGAGATCTTGGTGCGGCATTTAGAGGCAATCAGCGAACAAAACCCTGAGTGACTAACTGGGAGATTGTGTTGTTTGCTGCTCTGCGATGTACCGGTACCCTCCCGAAACAGGCCAGATGCGTGTGTTAGTTTAGCGATTAGTGGGGCGAGGATTGATGAAGTGAGCTGAAGCAGGGAGTGTTTGGGAGAGATGTCAGCAGGCAGGTGAGGAAACTTTGTTTATTGTGTGCGGGAGAAATACCTGGAGTTAAATGTGGCTTTGAAGCTTTTATTAAGCCTCCTGCCATACACATTTCAGAAAGAGGAAAACAAAACACATTTCACATGTTCTGTCCATCCACAACGCTCTGCAGTTAATTTCCTCAAGGGACCTCAACTGGGGTCTAATTCTAACATTTACTCGTACCAGTAGCAGTTCAGAAAAAGATAAAGAGATAAAAATTAATATTAAGATGAATTTAGTTCGTTGGGATGGCCCTCCGCAAGAGTCCCAGTTTCCCTTGTAGCCCCTTGGGAATATTATTAATATTTGTCCACCCCTGATGGTCCAACCCCGTGTTGATTTTCCAGTCTGGCCTCTAGCAGGAAACTAATCTGAAGAAAAGCAGAAAGTCAAAAATGAAATGGCATTACTGCTGGAAGCTTTAACATGGGAGTCTGTGAGGACTGGAGCCAGCCGTTACAGAGACTGCACTTTTTGGCTTCATTTTTCAGCCTCACAGCTTTGTTGAAACCTTTTGAATATTTGAGTTCTAGATCAAGCCAGTGAGATAAATGATTTAAATGGCTAAATTACCTCCTCAACATGTCTTGAAGTTCTCCAGAGGCCTGGTAATGAACTAATCATTTGATTCAGGTGTGTTTGACCCAGGGTGAGATCTAAAACCTGCAGGACTCCGGCCCTTGAGGCCTGGAGTTGGACACCCCTGTCCTAAACATAAGTTGGTTTGTGAATTCGCTTCCGTTGCATGGTTGTTGAATTATTTGTTGGTTTCATCTTGACCACAGTTTTATTTTCACTCAATGAAAGTGACATTTTGTGAGTTTTGATTTTTTCTTAGGTTTTCTGCCAGTATATTTTCAGCCCGGTAGCTCACTCGGCTTAAACCGACGCCCTGCTGGGTCTAAGCCAGGGGTAGGCAACTCCAGGCCTCGAGTGCCGGTGTCCTGCAGGTTTTAGATCACACCCTGGGTTAACACACCTGAATCAAATGATGAGTTCATTACCAGGCCTCTGGAGAACTTCAAGAAATGCTGAGGAGTCATTTAGCCCTTTAAATCAGCTGTGATGGATCATGGACACATCTAAAACCTCCAGGACACCAGCACTCGAGGCCTGGCGTTGCCTACCCCTGGTCTAAGCAATGGGCAGTTTGTATTTTGAATATGTTTTTTGACATCAGCTACTAACCTTACATTTCCTAATGTATTTTATTCAATTCTTCACTTAATGCGGTTGATTATGAATTGTTCAGTTGACAGTTATAATCACCACTTGAGCAGCTGTACATCTGAAGTCTGAATTAGAGAGAGCAGCACCTACACAGCTCTTCTGTTTCCACAGACTACACCGTATAGTGTGGAGTTGTTGTGACTTAACAGCTTTTCAGGTGAAAAACAAGCTTCTTATTCTGCGCAGCTCAGGAAACAGGCAGTTGCATTTAGTGCTGATTTTTCTCCACAATCCAGGACGAATTCTCACAATCAGATGTTGATTGCCTACACCACTCAGCTTCACAAAGGAACTGATGCTAATTAGTAAATGTGAGCATGTTAATACAGTAAAGTAAGATGTTGAACAAGGTAAACGTGATGCCTGCTAGATATTGGCACTGTTTTTCTTAGCAATAAGATTAAAACCACCAAAATGTTTAAGTACAGCAAGGATCATTTTTAACCAAAAGGTGGGGGCTCCGTAGTTTATGACAGACGGGGATTAAATGGTTCATTGTTGGAGACAATCTTCAGCTGCAGAGAAATGCACATTTTTTATTTTGCCGATCATTTATAGCAGCAGGATGGTGGATGAATGATTGACTCGAATTAACCCTCTAGGGTTTCACCACACACAAACAACCAGAAAAGCACTCAGCTGTACTTTTGTTTGTCAGAGGCCAAGTTTGAAGAAACAAAACACTTTATTTCATTGAAAAATGAATAAAATATTGGAAATTCACTTTCTACCATTTAAATTATTGATAATGTTATTTTGAGTTTACCGAAGCATGGCGTGCTTAAAAAAATTATATCCGCAACCTGCTTGTGTCTTACGGTGCAGATTTTTGGAGGAACCAGTTAAATACAAACTAAGCCCCTCGAGGGTTAAAGCGGGTTGTTTATCTTAATTAAGGAACAAGCTGCACATTGCCACCATGTGTCTCATTTTGTAGGAACAATTGAGCCCTGTAGAACGGAGGAATAAGTGACGTAATCCTGCGCCTTTTACCGTGACGTTTTTCTAAACCACTCCCAAATCTGGCAGTGATTTTTGATACCAGCCCAAGTATCAGCAGTGTCCCCACTAAAAGCCTTTCCCAGTCAAAAGTTGTGTGTGTGTGCGTATTTTAACATTTTATTTGCCTTCAGAATAACTGACTAATACTAATTTTGAAAATATTTGTCGAGCCAGACTTTGTGGTTAGAACCTGCTTGTTTTCTAATGGGAGCGGCAAAGTGGCAGCGTCATTAGGAGCGAGATCACATCTGGAATTTATTTTTCTTCAGTAGCGTTTGTTAAGTAATTTATGTTACAAGGATTTACAGTGTTCATAGTAAATGGTATGAATCAGCGTTTGTGTTGTTGTGGGTAGTAGCTGCAAACAAATCTGTAATTATTTGTGTGTGTATATAATTGCTTTGTTGGTTTTACACTGTTTAAGCAGGCCTTTTTTTTTTTCAGTAACCAAACTGCTCTCACATTTGTAGTTTTTATTGCTTTTGTATCTAAAACATGCTTTTTCCCATCTCTTTTCTATGTTTTTCCTACAGAAGCTGAAGCAGAAGAACCAGCACCTGAAACAGATCATGGACCAACTCCGCAACCTCATCTGGGAGATCAACTCCATGCTGGCTGTCAGGAGCTGAGCCACACACACAAACACACGTGTACAAGGTGCAATCAGAAAGTTTAGAGACGGTATCTATAAAATCTTTAAAAGTAAAGTAGTCTTTAGGACAGGCTGCATCTCATCCACAGCTTCCAAATAACAGCTGTTGCTTAATATGAAGCTCATTTTGTGAGCAAGGATGATCTAAGCAAACAGCTTGTAGGGACTTACTTGTTCAGCAACAACACGAGGCATAGGGTGGGTAGTGGGTGTGTCAGTGTGGCCAAAGAACCTGTGCAATGTCACCACGAACCACCGAGCTGCCGTCGTGCCAAAGTTTGTGTTGGTTGAATCTTCTCAGACCTCATTGACAGTTTGACACTGTGGATGAATTCACAGTGCACACACTGAATGTTGAAGAAAACAATGCAAAGCATGCTCTTTGTTCTGCACTTCATGCTTTGGCACTTTAGGTTCTTCTCCTGCAAAAACAACCTGTTTAGTTGTTAAGGCAAAGCAAAACAGCCAACTAAAATCGATGATCTGCGAGACAGATTTTGGCTCATTCTGGAGTCTGTTGATAGATCTGCTTGCAGACTCTGAGACACTGTGCCTGTTTCACGGCATAAATGTGCACCTGCACGTGGATACAAAAATATCAATGACCCCTGACTCACAAAAGTTAATTTAATCACCCGTTCACATTCACATAATCAATGTCTCAGTCGATTCTTTCTCAACGGGCACAAGCTCAGATTTTTTTTGATTGCACCTTGTATGTAGGACATCCACAGGTACACATGGACTACAGATAATGGATTGTGATGGGTTCTTAAACTGGATCTATGACAGGTTACCACAGACTGGCTGAAGCAGTGCTTCACAGAAGGAATTGGTACTCTAGCAATATCAAAAGGCTTCTAAAAGAAGACATTAAAGAACAGAGGATACACAAGAGGAGACAAATGAGGGCAAGACATCCCATGGAGGAGCCAGGGGATGGAGGGCACCGGTGTCATCAGCATGGCAGAAAAGATTCTGTCTACCTCGACATTCAACATTACAATCAGCATTTTTTTCCTTCTCAGTTAATCTGAAGAGTTAATGTTTTATCTGTCTGTAGCTGCTAGCTCAATAGAGGGTTTATGCCTGTAGAGAAATTGATATATTCTATTTAATCCTTATATTCTGTTACATGCCTATGTTACAAATGTATATTGTACTTGAGAACTTCAATAAGAAAAAACACTGTGGCAAAATCACGAGTCTTATTGTGAATATGTTGATCTTTTTAAAGTGGATGTTAGCTTGTATTTTAATCCAACCGATTATCTGGTTCCAATTTTCATTTTCTTGTAAGTAATGGGGACAACACATGTTCAAGAACATTAGTATGCCAAGTGTACAAACAAGATTTTAGTAAAACAGCTTATTTACATCCGTAATCCTATAACAACTGAACTAAATCTTCCTGTGATTTTATTTTTTGAATCACTCTTTTTTTCGATTTATTTAATCTGTATTTTCATTAAGCATTTCCCACAGTGTTGCTGTTTTAACGCTGAGGGAAGCACAACTGAAGGTTACTAATGGACCCTCCTCATACTCTCTGATGGTAAATTCATTTGTGTGCTTCTGCTGGACCTCAGTACAGCATTTGATACCAGTTTGTGGATGTAAATGAGGAATCTTTCTCACACAGCGAGTCATGGAGTTCCTCAGGGTTCTGTGCTGGGACCTTTAATTTTTATATTGTACATACTTCTCTTAAGTGGTAGTATTACAAAGCACAACATCCATTTTCATGGCTAATCAGATGAATCCCAGCTTTATTTATCCATGCAGTCACTCAAATCAGTTGGTTAAACTAAACTAAAGGCATTTCTTAAAGGCCTGGGTGAGCTCTAATTTCCTGCATTGTTGAAGTCAGCCCCAGCTGCCATGGAGTAAGAGGCAGGATACACTGCCTGTAGGGCTGTCACAGAGAGACAGACAGCCATTCACACCTGTAGGTAATTTAGAGCCACCAGTTAACCTAATCCTACAAACTGCATGTCTTTGAACTGGGTGAGGAAGCCAGAGCACAGACAACTTGACGTAGGAAGGCCCCGGCCAGATGGTGGATTTGAGCCCAGTACCTTCTTACTGTGAGGCAACAGCGCTAACCACCTTTACAGTTCAGACAAGAGTGAGGTCATTATATTTGGCCCTAAAACCTTAGAAATATGGCACTTAGGCATTTGCTTCACTTATCAGACCCGGAGGCTACATCACTTCTTTTTATATGCAGTCTGGTCCAATCACTGGACCGCAGCGTGCTTTTACTGTGCGTGAGTGTGTCTTTATTGAAGACAGAATTTCTCCTCTTCATAAAAGTCCAGTTGATATTTCAAATCATCTGGTGTATTATTACAGGTGAGGCCAATTATAGCTCATCTACCCACTGTTGGAAAAATGTCACTCAATATAACTACATCTTAGGTAAAGGTCAGCTGTCAGTAACTAAACCAGAGGTCTCAAACAAAAGGCCCAGGGACCAGAATCAGCCCGTATAAGAGTCCAATCCGGCCCTCTGCACGTGCGCACATCTTTGGAAAATGCAAACAAGGGCATAAATTTTAGTGTTTTAACTCAATTACAGTATTTCTTACAGTGCTGATAGATTTTTTTTTTCCCATTCTGGTAATAGAGCAGCATTTTTGTGAAGTTGGAATTGCACTTCTTTTTCTTTTCTTACAATATCTCAGTGTAATTTGATTTCGTTAAACTTCTTTACGCTGACTGAAAGGGGAGTTTCACTGTTCCGGCCCACTTAAGATCACAGTGAGCTGTATGTAAAACAAGTTTAACATCACCACTCTTAAAAAAATCATGCAGCTCGTTTTTCGTTAATTCGCTCCAAAGAGTTTGGAAATATAACAAAAATATCCGCAAAGCTGCACCAGGAAAATAACAAAAACACCGGTTGTGATTGGAATCGAATCAAAGCTGCATTCACCCTGCTGAATCTCCCACAAAGTCCATAAAAGAATTCCTCATTTTAATAAGCTTTAAGTCATTAATGACATGTGCTTCAAACGCACGTTTCAGCCTGAACACCATCTGCTTGTGACTCCAAACATGTTTGCACATGTCTCAATCTCTCATAAATATTAGAGAAGATAAGAGCCATTTCATATAATGTGGGTTTTTCTTCTTAGAAGCTTAAAGCGCGTCACTCTTAAAAACCTTCGGCCAATTAGAAGTGATTTCTTACTGTGAGATGCTTGATAAATAAAGGCCCTGCTCTGATAAGAGGAGTGCCAGATCAACTCGTCAGAGCTTTTTGGTCTCTGTTGGTGTCCTGTGATTCCAGCCTCAGTTTAAAAAAAGCCTCATTTATAGATCAGAAAAGAAAGAAGCAGTGAGAAGAACTCACAAAGGGCCTTATTCAACCAAACATGAAACATGAGCTTAAATCTGAGTACATGTTCGTGGCAACAAATCCACACACACACACACACGCACAAATACGGCACTGCTGTCAGGTCACAGATATGCATGAGAATATCAGTGTCTGATATGGGTGCTTTTAATAATTCAGAACAAAGCTGGGGTCGTATCTTAGATGTGTTATGAGGCTATTGTCCTCAGGGAGACGCAGAGGGACAGATGCAGCTTTGGAGCAGTGAGAAGGCTTTCAGCATTGTGGGGGGAAATCAATGCTCTGAGTAGTGACTAATAAACCCCTCCTCAGTGGTCTAATACTGGGGTGGTTATTATATCGCAGAGGGCAATGCAGCATCGAGGGACTATTATTACTGTACAAATGGAGTGTGTTCACATTCAGCTGAGGCAGAGGTCAGGGGCTGAGTACTTGTCCGTGCACACTCTGTCACAGATGATGAAATTAATAAAAAAAAATGTGCAGGGTTGCACTCGGCTGTTGACAACGTGTGCACAAAAGCAAGCACAAACAAATCATCAGTGTTGTTGCAGCGTCTGTTCGGGAAAAAGTAATCCTCAGACACTGGGACATGTAATATCCTTTATTACGTCCTTCCTGTCTGGAAGATGAAAAGTAAACCTTTTTGTCTTCCAGAGGAATGAAAGCATCGAGGTGCTGCTAATCAAAATGACTTGACTAACTGTGAGCACCTCTGTAAAAGAAGTTTTGGAAGTTTGCGGGTCTAAAGCATTCAGGTGTGTGTTAACATAAGCTTATGCTTCTTCCTGCTCCTTTTTGAACATGAACTTTATTTGGAGTTGTGGTTGCTCGTTTTCCTTTTGTTTTGCTTTGTTCATTTGTCTCTTTTAATTCTATTTTGTTGTACTTTTTCAACATGTTCAAAATAAAGATTCAATCAAATCAAATCAAAACACAACACCACAGGATTCCCAGTGGAGGTTGCAGCAAATTCACCCCAAGGTCAGACCATACAATGCTGAGAGACAACAAAAGCTACAGGCCTCAGTGAACATGTTAGATGCTAAGGTCATGACAGTACAATTCAAAAAAGTATGGCTAGTTTGGAAGGGTTCTCTCTAAAATGATGTCATTTGGAAAGACAAGACTTAAATGGAGCCGTTTGGCCCCAAAGCACAGCATTGTCAGTAGTTAAAGCCAAAGAACATATCAGCACAAACACCTCATATAAGCTGTGAAGCACTGAGGTGGAGAGCTGATGATCTGGGCACCTTTACAGCCACTGAGTCGACCATGAACTCCTCTGTATCCCACAGCGATCCACAGTCGAAGTTGAGGCAATCTTTCCTGACAGTTTTGTCCAAATTGTGTAAAGTAACAGGACAATGGGCCCAAACACAGCATGGAATCTACAACAGAACAGTCTTGATATGTGCTCAATCATCCAGGTAAGGAAATCCCCCCCAAAAATGAACAGAATCAACTTTTTGGGTACAAAAGAACAGCTCAAAAAGAAAATCAAGGAGTTGCAATGGTCCAAAGTCCAGATGTCAACCCGAATGAAATGCTGTGGTTGGCCCTTTAGAGAGCTGCGCATAAACAAAAGTAAACCTCAGAGAACTAAACTGCATACGGTCCTGTGAAAACTGCACACGACTCTATTTGGGTTTTCAACTGCAGATGGATGACATATTAAAGAAAAACCCAACGTTTCCTTCTTTCCACTTCCACTCAAAAAGGTCAAGGATCACTGAAAATGTCATATCATTTTCAGTGGATTTGATACTGATCCACAGCCATTTCATTTCTTCCGTGGTGCCTTTGGGGACCCACCCCACATTTCAAAATGTTTTAAGACTGAACTTTGCTTAGCTTAATGAGCAGAAGTCGGGATGCATTCCTCTGGAAGAAATTTGTGAGGAATTTCTTGTGTTAGCCCACATCTGTGGCTCCAACTTTAGACTCGCCTATTTTGTGGTACGTTTTGGATCACGGCGTATTGGCATTGGCATTGTTTCTCCCAAGCCTGTAGGGAGGAGTCAGCACCTCGTGTAACTGGAAAAGTAGAACCTCGGTATAACAAAGCTATCAGATCTTCTTCATAGGAGGCTTTTCGAAATAATTTGTCACCATTTTGTGCGCTCGCTTGAGGTCCAGGATGAGCTGCCTGGCCTCTGTTGGGTTTTGGTTTGTGCTTCAGGCTCTGGTGGAGGCCTTCTTCTATGTTTCTAGTTGGTGCCCACTGCATTTTGGTCTTTGCTGTAGGTTGTGGCCACTCTGGAATTCTGGGTTCATCACCACTGTGTGTTTTGGTGTTGAGTCTGGTGATTTGGGAGGCCTTGGTGGGAGTGGAACCACCATACTGCCAGTTTCTAGTTCCTTATCTGTCCTTGCTTGAGTTTCTGGTATGTGGATCTCATTGTGTTGCATTTTGCCCTCTGTGATAGTAGATAGTTCAACCATCATGGTTGTCGGAGGCGTTAGCATTGGTTGACATTTCAGTTTGCTGCCTCTTTCACCTACCGGATTGCGAGAACTGTCAACACTTTCCTACTTATATCCAGTTTTTCCTAATAGCCTCACACATTTTTTCTCTTTTAGTACATGTCATTTGCTTAGTCTGTCATGTACTGTATGCTTTTCCCTGTTGCACTTGCAGGTGAAGATTTGAAAACAGAACTGGTCCATGTGAGGCAAATCATCACGTTCTTTAGAGCAAAATTAAAAAGGAAACAAAAATAAAGGCACAGAGATGCAGTTACCATCAAATATGAGTTTATTTTTTTTATAAATCATTCTTACAAAATTGGAATTTATTCTATTTAATCTGTGACCTCTATAAAAGTCTTCTCTTAATTACAAGGTAGGAGGGAGGAGAAGGCATCAGGACAGCTGGGCTTGACCAAGTCCTTACAGATCAACAGACACTACTGCTGATTGCTCGCATAATACAGTCAATCACTGATAAATAATCAGAAACAGGAAGTGGTCATGCGTTGTCGCCTTAGCAACAGTGTCCGAACACAACAATGAAAATGGGGCGTCAAAACAAGAGAATGGAAACTGTGACTCATCCAGTGTATGAAGGCAGGGATATGAGTCCTCCGCACATGGTGCTATTGCTGCCCGTCTACTGGAAATAACAAGTCTGGGACAGACAGTGCTCAGCATGTCAGGAACTCGCATGTTGATAAAAAGGCACAAATCAAATCGAGAGCAGACCAGTTTCCAGCGCACACGCCAACCGCCTGGCACGTTTTGGGTAAACCTTCTTCCATCTGTGTTGAAGCTCAAGATGATAACTTGCATAATGTTTCCCTGATCAAATGACGGAGGCATTTTAAGGGGATACGAAGTTTAGTTGCTGTTTCTTTTCCGAGGGCCTCGACTCACATCCATCACACTCTGAGCTCTGGAATTGAAAGACTGTAGATACACTTCCGTTTCTGTTTTGCGAGCTACGACTTGAGCCCCAAGCTGCGACAAAGACAATTTAAACCACTGTGTCACAGCCTCAGACGCATTACTGTAATGCATGAGGGGAAGATGTTGCGGCAGAATGTGAAAATGTTTCCATCTGGTGCAGGAGAGAGAGGGCTGGGGGGCCCCAGCTGCTTATTATTTTCCACGTGTCAGTTGGCGTAGTCTTTATTGGGACTTTACAATTTCACTCCCGCAGAGAGCCAAGATGGAGCGGCCCAATCCAATTCTGGATCACTGGTGTATGCAATCTTTTCCAGGAGTTAAAACTCCACTACGGCGACTCTGGAAATGTTATCTCACTTGGGGAGCTCTGTATTAGAAAGTGTGTGATAGATGCTTCCCCTGGAAAACCGATGCAGAGTGCGACATAATACGAGCTGTATATCGGCATCTGTGTGGATTAATGTGCACAGCGTGTAGAAAATAAACTGAATAAATACCACTTACTCCCCTCAGCGATCGGTCTCAATGTTCTCGCCGCGTCATCTCAAATCGTACACAGTCTTGTTTTTATTCCTTTTCAAAAAATAAATATGTCTATGTACAGTGCTGAGACCAGGGATTTGAAATAGGTGGTGGGTTGTTTTTTTTAGTGTGTGTGGATTATCTGCAAAGCTGGGGAATGTGGTTGTCTTGAGACGATCAACAACAGTAACTCTGACAATCAGACATAAAAGGCTTGATATGGATTGAAACAATATGATTCTTTTGAAGATGAAATAGAGGCCAGATGCAGACCGTGCGAGGAGCATGAGTTTCCCAGAATCGCAACGTATCGATGTTGTTACACTGACGACGAATCTCCCGGGAAACGACTCCAAGTTTCAAAGTTTCAGAGTACAAGCACAAACAGCGATATTCAAAACAGTGACATGATTGGGGCAAAAAAAAAAACGAACAAAAAAACCAAAACAACACAAGTTAGTCCTGCTGGGTTTGATATGACTCGCGGAGACAGAGCAGCTCTGCTATAGTAGCATTTGGATATGGCACTTCAAAGCACGTCTGTCCCCTTTGTTGAAACAGCGACGGCTTTACGATACATTTTACATCAACTCTTTGTCAAGCGAAAATAAAAACAAAGTGTGAAGAAAGAAAAAAAAATGAATCTAAAGCAGCCACTGAATGTGTGACACTGATGTTGACGATGTCAGTGACAGCTAACTGATTAACACGCTGAGCAGCTTTGGCTGAGACATTATGCTGAATGCCTGTCTGACAGAAAAGGCCACTAAAAGCATGCTGCTTTCATTCAAGTGTCTGCAAACTAAATGTGTGACTGGACCGCCTGTGCTCCCGCCTGCACGCTGCATGCAGACCTAATGACAGCATATAGCAGCTCAGCTATGAGCCAGCCACCTTTATTTTTTCCTTCCCCTGACAGCCTGTCTTTAAAAATGATCAATTAAAGGTCAAGATATCTAGTTATTTAAGCATTTTGATCTGGTTGTCCGATACCAATAAGATCATTTAAGGTGCAAAAAAGTGTCAGCCGTAGAAAAGACACCGAGCGTGGCCACCGTCTCTCACACACACACACACTGATGCAGGTAGTGTGTGCCAAGGGGGAAAAAGCTGTCATCCCAAGGATCGCATTAGACAGCAGGTCGTGTTTGCCAGTCACTGTTTTCGCAAACGCTATGCTCCATAATGTTCGGTGTTTCATCAACAGCGTGTCCCCTGGGAATAAAACAGCACTTCAAACGAAATACCTAATTGAAGCCTAAACGTATCTCTGCCTGACAAATGGAGGAGAAAACCTTTTGTCAATTTAATGGCTCCGAGGTCCTTGGATATGTCACGGGGGGGTGGGAAAAAAATAAAAATAATCAGGGCGCCAGGAGAGACACATAAAAGTGGCGATTACAATATTTCAACACAAGAGCATCTCAAACGGATGTAGGCAACGTGATGTGCAATAAACAACTTTAAAGGCAAACCCTGATGTCAGAATGGCACTGATGCGCTCAGCGTTAAAAATCTGTCCTCTGAAATGATGCTGGTCACCAAAGACCTGCTATGCCCCCCCCCCCCACAGTAAGGTTGGTGCTCAGAGACCATGCAGGAAGAGGGGTGGGAGGGAGAGAGAAGAGGGGGAGGAGAAAAAAAAAGTTTGGGTTAGAATGCAACGTTCTGCTCCATTTCATCCAGAAATGTTCATTTCGCTCATTCCAACGGAGGGAAAATGTACTCCGCTCGGGCTTATGGTTGGATGAGCCAACTTTTCAAGGGTCTGCACACACAACACACACACGGACAAGAGGGAGAGCAGAGAGTCTGAAGGGAGGGAGGGGATAAAAGATGATGAAAGTAAGTGGGGAAAAAAGATGAGAAAAGTACAACTGCTGTGGCGAGTACGAGAGGAAAATGGGACATGAAATGAGATGTTTTCCTAACTTATCTTTGTGATAACACGGGAGCAGATAGACCATTATAAAAGCCAGATCAACTCATAAAGGAAGGAGCCAAGGGTAGGAGACGCGGGGTGTTTGTCAACTGCTGAGAATATTAGGAAGTAATGGCTGCTAAAAAAAAAAAGGACAGATTGGACAATGTTTGTTTTTTAACTTGAGGCAACAAAATATTCATGGGTTTACAAAGCAGGAGTTTGGTAATGAGTCCAGTATTATGTCCTGATCCAGAGTAGGGAAGGTTGCTTGGGACAGCAGGTTGGGTTGCCAGGTTTGAGATCACAAACACCTTCCTGTCTTCTACCATCGCCCCGCACATGTGCCGAAAGAGCAGGAAAGACGATGTCGTCCTCGTCCGTGTCATACAAAAAATATTCTATCCAAGAGTTCTTGTCGTCAGTAGTGCGTGCTGCGTGTTTGCACATGTGTGAAACACAGTACTGTTTGGTAAGCCCGTCAGTTTGTGTACTCTCTTTGCTTTTTTCACACCCAAACGGCCTACGCTCGTTTCCCGTTTATCCCTTTCCTCATCGAGTCTTTCCAGCAGCGGCGCTCTGGTCATTGGCAATGTGCTGAGTGGAAGACAGACCTGTGTCTCTCCCTGTCCATCCCCCTGTACTCTGATGACTCCTAATCTCCACAGAGTCTCTTTCCCCCTGCGTAGGGTCTCCCCCGAGGGGGCGGCGGTCTTGTCAGAGCCTCTCGATGTCCCTGTATTTCTTGCGGAGGATAGAGACCTGGTCCTTAAACAGGACGGGGTCCAGTCTCATCTGGGAATGGACCAGTGGCATGGCGCCAAACCAGCTGGCGAACTTGTTCATGCAGGTCTGCCGCTGGGCGAAGTGGTCTGGGTCAGCCCAGCGAGAAGCCCTTGAAGACTGGAGGGAATGGAGAAGAGGAGGAAAAACAAAAAGAAGAAAAGTTAGAGTTTTCAATAACAGATGCAGATCCTGGGGGAAGATGAAAAAACGAATTACAAGTCGACTGTGTTTTGGAACAAAATCCAGTTTTGCAGATCTTTATAAAATATCAGTGGTAGCGTCTTAAAAGAGCCTCAGATGCTTTTCCTTAGTTTCTGTCATATGTATCCTGTTACAGCAGTGAATAATTATATTAAACATGGCCACATTTTCAAATAATGAGCTCAGAATACGTTCGGGTAATCCCTGTGAGCCAAAAGCATAGACGTCAAACTCCTCTAAATCCTATAAATGTGGAATATTTTAACTGTAAATCATTCCAAGCAAAGACAAAGTATGGAAATGACCGCAGTAGGACCCCTTTAAAACAATATTTTGCAAGTGTGCAAGAGTTTATGAGACCAAATCTATGATGTATGAGTGAGGCAGAGAAAGAAGGAACTACTTTACTTTTTCATTTTGCCACAGTTCATGTCATATGCATGAGCATGACCGAGGAGGGCTGCATTTCTCTTATGTCTGCATTATTCCATTATAGCAAGCATGGCGAATAAAGCCGGGATAATAATCTCATGTGGACATGCACATGTTATATTTATACTATGCAGTGCTTGAAATGATCGGAGCCTTGAATTCCTCTTCTTAATGGTTGGCTGTAGCTCAGGAGGGAGAGCAGGTCATTGCTAATCGGGAAGTTTGTAGTGTAATCCCTGGCTGCTCCAGTCTGCTTCCCAAAGTGTCCTTGGGAAAGCCACTGAGTGTGAATGTTAGATTCACACTCAGTAGAAAAAAAGTGAATGTGTGTCAACGGATGAATGAAACATGTTTTATAAAAGGGCTTCAAGTGCTCCAGCAGAGTAGGAAAGCACAATATGTCAACCGGTCCATTTAGTAATGACGCATTTTTTGTCACCGGTATCCAGGCGGACTCCTGTATTTTTACATAAACCCTCCTGATAATAACAGGAAATAACAATAATACATAATAATACAATGAATTGCATTTATATAGCGCTTTTCGAGACCCTCAAAGCACTTTACAATTCATTCACTCTCACATTCACACACTGGTGGAGGCAAGCTGACAGAAGAGAGGCTGCCATATCGCGCCATCGGCCCCTCTGGCCATCAGTAGGCGGTAGGTGAAGTGTCTTGCCCAAGGACACAACGACTAAGACAGACAGAGCTGGGGATCAAACCGGCAACCTTCCGGTTACAAGATGAGCTTCCCACCCAAATTTTTTGATTGACCGCTAAAAGAGTAAAAAGCTAACTGGGGTAGCCGTGGCTCAGGAAGTAGCGTGGTTGGCCACCAGTCGGAAGGTTGGCGGGTCAGATCCTCATTTGCTGGGGTTTGAATATGTGAAGGTTAAGTATCTGTTCATAACTGACTAAATACTCCAATACTGAAACTCTTATGTTATGCTAGTTTCAATCCACTTTTCAGTCAGCGTATTCGGACCACGATCATTAACAAGCAGGGATTTTAGACGTATACTAAACAAAAAGAAGCTCTTTGACTCAATCGTGGTCAAACTTTCATCGTAGTAACAAGAGAAAGCCATCACTGAACGATGGCTGATGTCAACTTCTCTCAATAAATCGTCAGCTCCGCCATATTTGACAGGCCGGAGCCCGATGAGAAAGCGTGACGCAAGGCTTCGGGACCGACACGACTCCTTTCCCTGCTTTTGTCTGTGTGCCGTTATGACTTGCCCTGTTTTTTTTTCTTTGTTTTTTTCCGTGGCCCATACCAGAGGATTTTTAAAGAGAATAATTCATGCTGTTCATAAAGCAGCACGGCTTCGCTCCAGCTGAAAGGCCATGACACACTCATGAAGGGAAGAAAACAACACTGGCTTCAGCATGAATCACGGCTCATGAAAAGAAGGACAAATTCAAAGAGGTCCGTATAATAAGGCTGCTCTGTATCCAGCATTGTAAATTGTTACGGGCTCAGTCACATCCAGTAATGAGATGCAAACCAGTTTTCTCGACCGGCCGTTATCCTCTTCTTTTTAAAAGAACCCCAACGCTAATAAGCTCTCCAAGTGCAACAAAGAGATGGATCTAAGCATTATAAGTATTCATACTTCCACATGTGGTGTGGTGTAGTGGTCACAGCTGCTGCCCTCTTACCTGTCCCATCATGGTCTCCTTGTACTGTTTCTTCTGTGTGACCTTGATGGGCGGCAGCTTGGTGACAGCAGAGACCAGGAAGTTCATCAGGATGTCCTCACAGTTGGCTAACTGGTCCACCATGCTCTTCAGGCTGGTGGGCAAGTAGTTGGTGTACAGGAAGTGATAATACCTGAGAGGACAGGAAGAAGAGTATTTAGAGGCTCCCAGATTGAAACCAGTGGCACTTAAATCCTTAATAGTCTTAATTCTACTGAAGCTCTTATTTTGAAAGTAATGCTTTAAAAACTTCTAAATAAACAGTGTTAGAGCTTCAAAGGTTTAAAGCCGGTTGTGCTGACAGCTTAAATTAAATATAAAAAGTGAATATTTCACATTAAAGGCCACACCATCGCTGTTAAAGCTCTTGGATGGATTGAACGAGTGACTTATTGAAAGTGATTAAGCGTTCGGCTGCGGTGATTGGCTGACTTAAGCTTAATGGACTGCTCCCATCACAGCTGAGTGAAGCCATATTGAAGCTGACAGGACTGTAGTCGAACTAAACGCGGGAACTATCGAGGGCTGCGCGGCAGACAAATTGACATTTTTTGGGGATAAAACATACTCCGTGTCAAAACACTGGTTTCCCGAGGCTGTGCCACACTGAACATCACATCTACTTTCATAATCTACAGATCACCGCATCAAAGCGCCGCATCAAAAGAAAGACAACCGAACACTGGAGAGCAGAGCGGAGAACAGCGAGCCTCGTGTAACGGAAGGAGAACGGAGCAGGAGTGAGGAGAATCAAAGGACATGGCGCTAAACAGCTGCTTGAGAAGGGAGGCTTTAGTTTAACAGCCTGAAGTGCACCTGTGATAGATGGCAGCCCCAGTCAGGACCATCGAATAGTCGTTGGTCCATTTGGAGGTGTAGCCCCAGCGCTCCTTGTTGCTGTCCCAGAAGTGGCTGCGGGCGGGGTAACCGACGATTCGCTCTGGAAAACTCTGCCAGACAGTGAAGGCAAAGTCCACCTAGACAGAGATTAAAACATTAAAAAATCAGAACATTAATCATTTCTAATAACAAACTCTAATTTTGTACCCTCTGGACACCTTTGTGGCAAAAATGTACACATTTTTTTTCTTCTTTTTAATCAACTTCAGCTGATCAAAATGAAAAGCTACTGTTCAGCACTTTTCATATACAATAACCCCCACTATAGAGAAACTGTGCAAAAAAAAGCACGACAGCCTGGTACTGTAAAAAGCTGCTTTTGCTTTGGTATTTTTGGGGGAGAGAAGGATAAATAAGGGGGAATTTTCACAGCTCAGCAGATGTTTTCCAGCTTCTCGGGATGCACCGATCCAATGTCTGGATCAGATTGTAATCCAGTTCCAAGGGTCAATCTTTTCAGTCTTGTTCTTTGTTGTTCTACATCTTCTAGATCATTAGTGGAGTAAAGCAAATCCAGCATGGACGCCAAGGAGGTCGACGTCAAGGTCACACCAAATCAGTAAAAACTTTATGGATCTTGACCTCAATTGTTAGCGCCCAAGGTCAAAGTTGACCCTAAATCTTTTAACTTATGTTGGTCCAGTTTCTTGTTATTTACCAATAAATAGCAAATCAGTCAATTTGTATTCTTGGATATCAGCAAAACAATATTTCAATGGCGTCAGAACGGTCCTCTATCAGTAAAAAAAAGGTTGGATAAGTGCATCCCTAATATTCACACACCATTAACGTCATTATAAACCCTTGTTGGAATGAGCTGTGTTAAATATTTTCTTACAAAAGACAAATAAAGTGAAGTTGTTGTTTTCATTAATCAAAGGTGTAAAAAACGTATCTATTTACGGTGTGTTGTGTGAGGGAAAAAAAGATAAAGAGGAAATGAAAGAGACTACAATGAAACCCAACAAAGGAACAACACGTTCAAAACACACTCGAGTGAAAATACAACTGAGGCAAAGCCTCATGAAACACAAAGCAGTCTTTCCTAAGCAGCTGCTTGTAGCAAACGACTGCAGCGACGATCAAAGCGCTCAATCAAATAATTAGACAAAAACATCAGAAAGGTCTCAGCGGCTCCTCAAACAGCCTGCTCTGCATTACACCGCACATCACTATACTACGCTGTGAGGCTGCTTATGTTGTTGAATATTAAAAAAGAAGAGAAAAAATTTAAAATCCACCATAAAACAGTATCTATCTGCTCTTCCTGCCAAAATTTGTACATATGAAAAAGCCCTGAAGGAAAATAATGACTTTCTTCTGCTCCTGCCTGCAGTTCAAAATAAAAGAGATGGAAGCTGAAGGATGTTACAATCACAAGGAAAATATTTCACCGACTTTCATAATTCTGCCTACTTTCCGACTGAACCGGGAGTCATATTCAAAGGAGTGAGTATCATTGTTAAAGACAGCTCTCGTCGTCGCCATCTTCACTTAAGGGTGGAGAGAGTCGGATAAAAATGAGAAAACAAAGACGCCGGGGCCAGAAACTGCACTTTGAATCATTTGTTTAAAAGGAGTGGGTGGATGGGGAGATTACCGGTTTTTACCCTTCATTTTTTTTCCCCCTTTTCTCAAGTTTCCTGGCATCGACATTCCCTGAGCTCAGAAACTTTGAGAAGTGTTTGCTCTCGTGATCCAACCGTCTTCCTGGGAGTAACGCAGGTTGATTCAGTTGTCGGGGATGGATTTTCCCTTCTGTCTTGCCATCTTGATCTGCCACATAAACTCATTTCTTTCTGCTATGTTCTGGCTTCCCATGATGCCGCGCCAAAACGTATCCCCAGGAAAAGAAAAAAAAAGAAAAACAGGAACAGCCCCGCCAGCATGTGGAACAAAAATGCCCATAACAGTGCTGCCGTCGAATAGGGGATAGGAGAGGTAGAGCCAAAAACAGGAGGTGGGCGATAGGAAGAAAAGGAGAGGGAAGGAAAAAGAGGCAGAAAAGCGCACGAGAAGAGAGAAAAGCAAGCAAGGCCTCGGGAATGAAAGTTAGACTTTAAAAGATTAAAGAACCAGGCCACAAATTTTGGGGGGCCAACCTGAAAGCAGCAGGGACAAACAGAAAGAAGCTAAAAGCTAAAAAAAGGAAATGCAATAAGGGAGTGTCGAACTTTACAACTCAAGTGGAGGAGACGGCGATACAAAGGAGAGTCGCTGTGTTTATTAGAGGATACCTCAGTGGTGGACAAAACTGTGTCTTCATCCAGGCTGAGGACAGCGTCGGTCACAATGATCTCGTAGGGCAAAAAGCGGCTGCTCATCACCTGCAGGGGGAGACACAGAGCACAGAGGGTTAAAAATCAGTGGACTGACATAAGCTGGGATCCCATCTTCAAACTACACTAATAGCAAATCTAGATCCGAGCACAGCGGGAAATAATAAAGTAAACCTCTCTGACATTCATGCTCTTATTAAACAGCACTCGTGCAGACAAGAGTTTTAATCAAACTTGACTGAACAAGACGTTTTCAATTTTGAGATAATGCATTTCAGGGAATTGTTGCACTTTAAAGACAAAATCACGTGAGCTGGTTTCTGCTGCTTTTTTGGCGCTGACGGTATGAGAAAACTTAAACACGGCATAACCGAGTTGTCTTTTTTTCCCTTGCCAGGCAAACTGCAGCTTTAGGGTCACCTCCCAGGATCAAAACTTTCATTTACAAACGGAGAACCGCCTGCACAGTCTGTAAACCTGCTGTAACTGGTTTTCTTTGGCACTTTGGGGAAGCAATTTTCATAAACAATGAGATAATATCCCCCTTTTTACATCGGTATGACAACCCCCCTTTTATGTTGGTGTGTTACGGCGTTTAGCTGGAATTGTGTTTCCGTCTGCCTGATCAAAGCGAGTTCACTGTTCACTCTCCTTTTAGCTGTTTGTTAGATTTATATCAACTCCTGGCAGAAATGTGTCTCTCTTTAGCTCCTACATGCTCCGTTATTCACCGACTAACAGACAGACAATTTGCATTTTTGTCCGTTTTATCTCGCTGAAAATGGCTGCAGTGAGAGTGTCGAGTCTGAATTAAAATTGTTAAATCAAGGCAAGAGTCCCCCCCCACCCCCCACCCCCCCACCCCCGAAAATTGAGCTGAAAGATGCTAAGGAGTGCTCAGTGGAGCTGAGAACAAAACATAAACGGAGAGCTTAAAACAAGAGACACATTTTAGAATAACAACTCCGTTTGCTCCTGAAGTCTACCACATTCATTTTTAACAATTCCTCATAATTTCATGAGATTCAGAGCTGACAACAAACAGCTGCTTATTTACACACAGAGTGTACAGGTGGAGGTGTATTCCTGCCCACCCGATCAATACACGTTCACTATTCATTCTCTGTTTAGCTGATTGTTAGATTACTCCCGGCAGATGCTGCTTTGTTGTTTCACCAGCTAGCTGCTTACTGACAGATAAAGCTGGCAGCTATTTGCTTGGTTTGTGCTACCAACCTCAGTAACAAGCATCAGACTAAAGTTGATGATTAGAGGTTTTACTGTAGCAGAAAATGGCTTCAAAGTGAGACTGCACATGTTGACACTAAAGTAAAACAGTCAAATTGAGGCTAGTAACTCCCAAATCTGCTGAAAGTTGCTAAAAAGCTGAAAGTAGAGCTCATGAAAATCACATGCAAGTAGTTATTATTCTAAAAATAGCACTTATAGCTGCTGTATAGCTCAGTCACAGGATGGCCACCTCCTTGGGACTAGAAAAACACCTAAATAAATAAATTGGTGCCTGCCTGATGATTGCTTTAAACTTTCTTGCTTTTGCAACTGTGTTTGCAACATCCTCTAGGCCTGGCTGACCACGTTTGATTGCAAGGCCACTGCACAGGTCACCTGGTGGGAAACTTGTCTGATGGCAAATAACTGCCAACACGTTGCACTCAAACAGAATCAGTCTGTGCTGATGTTAAAGCAACGATGTATCTCTTTGCAATAGGGGACTGAACTGGTTGCCAACTGGTTGGATTCTGGTTATATTCTTACATGCAATTAAGGCTGCTGAGGGCTTATGTCATTATGGAGTTAACTTGATATCCTGCAGCATCTACGTCACTATTTGTGGAGGAATTTCTGAAGTGCTGTTGCAAATCTGGTGGGTTCTGGCTGGAGTCTGAGAGGAAGTAATAAATGTGAATTTCTTGCATGTAGATGGAAAAAGATTTGCAATTGCTGCCGATTTATCCCAGATATATCACAGTTAAGTTAATCACCTAACTACCACAAAAAGATTGCACTTAATTGCCAACTTTACGTCCGTCTTACTGCCATGTGATCATCATCAAGTCAGCAAGTGATCACATCTTTGAAGTCAACTACTTCCAGGGCAACAACATCCCAAGTTTATCACAAACAGTCGCAATCATTTTGCTCGTGGTGCAACCTCCAGTCATTGTTTCCCCTCGTGTACCTGGAGCACTGCAGACGAGCCCACCCGCTCTGAATCGCTACCCACGGCTCACTAGACCCCAGTGCTAAATGCAGAGTTTCACCTTGAGATAAATCTAGGAATAAAAATTCCTTTTTGCTCTCAATATCTGCCACATGCATTTTTAATGATCCCTCACAAATTCATGAGATTCAGAGGAGACAACAAGCCATGACATCAACAAATAGCGGTGGCACAGCGAATGAGAGAAAAGCCAATATCCTACGCTTTACTGCAGGCTGCACCCTGTCGTTTGCTACAGAGATAGAGTGCTGATAC
This sequence comes from Pundamilia nyererei, assembly GCF_000239375.1. Taxonomy (NCBI): domain Eukaryota; kingdom Metazoa; phylum Chordata; class Actinopteri; order Cichliformes; family Cichlidae; genus Pundamilia; species Pundamilia nyererei. The sequence continues at coordinate 701,329 of NW_005187627.1, read as the reverse complement.
TAGTTTCCATTACTGCTGCAGGGTCGACTCGCTCTTTTAAATCAATAAAAACACACAAATGTAGTCAGACACCTAGTGTGAGTCATGTGTCTTACATGTGGCCCAAATTTACTTTATCTCAGCCGCTGTTGAAAACACAATATGTATATTTAACAGTGGATGAAACCCAACTGTATAATTCATGACGGTCCTTGAATATTTACTGGAGGCAGAGAGAGTGTTCGTGGATGGGGGTTTGGTGGGTGGATGGAAAGATCAACATCTTGAGGATATTTAGACTTGTTTGGTCTTTGGCTGTGATGAAAGGCATTCGGATGAGAAAACAGCGGTTTCTCGGTGACAAAGAGCGTGCGTGTCGTAATCTGGATGTGCGCTCGAACTCGAACCGCCTCCCACGCAATTAGAAAACTGCAGAGAAACGCACAGCTTCAATGCGCGCGGACATATCGAGATACACGTCCCATATATGTAAACACTCTCACGCACCGTTGTTTAGTTATTCAGCACGGCTCTGAAGGTCAGGCCTCTCTGAGGATTCTTGTTCTTTTAAAGCACCGCCTGCACAGAAAAGCCATTACATTTACATTTAAGAGTGGTCAAAGCTGACCTCGTTTCCCTGTAAACACCTGCCATTGTCTGCCTGCCGAGCGTCACTGCTGACCTCACTCTCAACAGGTCTTTATCACTTCTGCAGGCGAAGGGCACCAAAAACAAATAAATAAATAAATCAACCAAATCGCTCCCAAAAATTCTGGTTTTGCAGTCGAGCTGCGGAAAGCCTCTTATCTACTGTAGTGCTCCAGCTCCTGATAACTTTTATTGTACAAGCAGTGTGACCAAGCAGTTTGTCCTGCAAACAAAAGGAAAGACACGAGTTCCTCAAACACTTAAATCAGAACTGATTTGCACAGCGTGCAGACTTCACTTGTCTGCCAGGTCCTTTAGATAACAGGAGGAAAGCACGTGACCAGTTTTACTGGATGACTCAAGGGACTTTTTGAAAATCTTTAAATTCAGCTGATTATTAGGTGAAACACAAACGTTTTAATACAAGAAGGAAAACACTTGATCTCAAATTAAAAAGCCTAAAGGAGTATAAAATAAGATTTCAGTCCTTTATGTGCAAATATATGTAAATTAAAAATTGTTTTACTATGTAAATGTTCATATTAATTAAGTTAAGTCCAATATCTGTTTTAAAAAGTGAAGACCTAATATATGCTCTTTATTTGAATTTGTTTTAATTTGACATGCAGGTGTGCTGTAATGAAAAGATTACAAGTCTGTGGTTGAACTCTTGATGTCTTGACTTAAATTTCATGAGTTAATTTTTATGAGTGTAGAGAAAAATAATGTTAATGACCTCATTTTCAGGCTAAGGGGAATCTAAATTGTTAACAAACTGCTCTAAAACCGCAGACACAGGCAGATGTAGCATCTGGTTATGACAGGTGGAATACCTTAAACCTGCTTATTATATGCAGACAGGAAAGCAGAGTGTGTGGGAAGGACATGCAGGAAATGCTCAGAGCCTGTTGCATATGGGCCGCCTGCTAAACCAGGTGAGCTAGAGCAACGCCCTTCCTGGTAGGTTTAGGGTCTTTTGTCAGTCGTGGACCCTTTTACAGTCAAAGACAATGAGCAGAGTTTCTTCTGATGTACTTCTTTGGGATTCAGGAGTTGCTACGCTGTGAGCTTGCAGGAAAATCAACCCCTTGCTAAATTTCATAACAATAAGATGAAGCCAATATTACCTTGAACCAGAAACAGCCCAGGAACCAAAGCACATCATCTGTCAAGCACGGTGGAGGTAGTGTTATTGCATAGACGTGTATGGCTGCCAGCAGGACTGGACCACTTTATTGATAATGTGACTGCTGATAGAAGCAGCGGGATGAACTGAGCTACACTCTCTGCTCAGCTTCAGCCGAACACTGCAGAACTGAGCAGACAACGCTTCACACTGCAAATGGATCACAACCCAAAGCAAACTCCAAAAGCAACCCAAGAGTTTCTCAAGGCAAAGATATTCTTTGCTTTTTCAGTCATTTGACCTCAGAGCATGTTTTTCAGTTATTAAACACCAAACTGGAGGCAGAGAGACCCAAAACACGCAGCAACTGAAGGTGGCTGCAGTAGAGGCCTGGCAGAACATCTCATGGGAATAAACACAGCATTTGTGTTTATTCCCATGGGAATGCGAACTGAGATTCTTTAAATTCTTATAATGCTTCACATGTTGCTCACACAGCAATTCTAAAATTCATCACACTCCCGCTCACACGGTGGAGCCCGACAGAGATGGGAACGGCCTGTCCGGCCAAGTGCCGCGGTGTTCCCGTCTTCCCGAAAATACTCCAGCGGCGGCAACAAGAGCGGATGAAAATTTCAGCTGTCGCTCACATTCGAACGGGGTGGAAGAGCCGAGGTGCGTGAGTGACAGCGAAAGATGAAAAAACGCTGGAGAGAAAATGAGAAGAAAGATGAGAAGCGGTACCCTCCCTCTCATTTCATTGTCGTCATTACTGCCATGATGTCCTGCGGGCATAAAGCGAGAAACAAAACAACCCCGTCTCTCCGTCCCCCCCACTACTTGTTTTCCCACCAGAAAGACACATAGAGGATACCAGAAAAGACCAAAAAGAGGTGAAAGACCAGGGATAGGAGACAGGAGGTGAGGAAGTGACAGTGAGACAAGCAGCGAATACTGAAAGAGACGAAAAGAGACAAAGAGAGGATGAGAAGCTGATGTTTCCAGGCCCCAGATGGTTTGTAATGTTAGAAGTGAGACATATTAGCCTGGGGCTTCCTGCTTCTCTCCAGGAATGTGAGCTCTTGCAGCAGGAATCTGCCTGCAGCACTTCACCTCCTCTCTAAAGGACAGCAGCAGAGGAGAGAGACGTAGGGAACGTCGGAAGGGAGGACCACCAGTGCATGTAAACCATATCAAGTGCCGCCGGGATCCTCACACGGCCTAAACCAACAGTCACAAACCAGATTTTGTTGGCCGCCGTGAGAAGACAACAGAGGGAGGGAAAGACAGGATGTGGTTGAAGGATAAAATCTGTATTATTCTGTGTTTTTTTCCGCGCTGTCGACAAATCCCTCAAACAAACCAAAACCAACAATGCAACCACATGTCTGTTACTAAGAGCCAAGCTTTCAAATGAAGGCATACACCCTAAAAAAAAAATACAATACCAAATCCATAATTTAATATTATTAAAGGAAAAAAGCAATTTCCTGAAACAGCTGGGCACTGGACTTGTTTGGAACGGTTCGGAACGGCTCGCATTAATAACTATTCAAGGCTCTGGTGGGTATTTGCAGCAGCAGGAGTGTGTGGGATTATCGCAGCGGCCGTGTTCACTTTAATGCCAAAACATGCCATCCAGTGCATTAGTGTGATTCACTGACGTGTTTATATAATGCCGCCGATAGAAGAATAAATACAAAGCTGAAGAAGGATCGACTCATTTGTTTTATTTCTCTTGGACTTAACTTTTAACTACCGACACTGCATGAGGAGGAGGCGCTGGGCGAAGCGCTAAGAAAGGGGGGGAAAAAGAAACGCAGTCCTTGTTTTCCTGGGTGTTACACTTAGTTTGTGCAGCACCTATCCACAGTTTTCATTAAACTGCAATGGAAACTGCACACTGTGCATCCTGTAATTTTCTTCTTCGGGGCTTCAGACTTTAAATTATCTTCACCTTATCAAGTGCTGACCCACGGGCCCTCATGTGTAAACAGAAAAAGCTGCCAGTAAGCAAAATTTTCTCTCTTCCCCTTTTCTTCAGATGGAAAAGCATTTCCAGTGAGTTTTGGTAAGCTGATTTGTTCAGCTTTAGGAGGCTTGTGCTTGTCTTGCATGGTGTTTAACAGGAGTTTAATTGCCCACAACAGAATAAGAAGTGGAAAGTTACAACAGTTTGTTTGGACTCATTTAATAGAGAAATACTGCGGACTCGACAGCCACTCTATTAGGTACAACTGCTCATTTTGTGCAATCACATGGCAGGAAATTAATTCTCTTGGACATGTAGGTGAGGTCAAGGTGAGCATCAGAATGGGGAAAAGGTGATTTAATTGACTCTGAATGTGGCATAGTTGTTGGCACTGGTTGGGCTGGTCTGTTTCGGAAACTGCTCATCCACTGGGATTATCCCACAAAAGCATCTCTGGCGCTAAAAAGAAAAGAAATTTCCACTAATCTGTAGGAAACGCCTTGTTGATGTCAGAGGTCAGAGGAAAATGGCCAGACTGCTTCAAGCTGATAAGAAGAAAACTCAAATAATCACTCACTACAGCCAAGGTATGCAGAAGAGCATCTCTGAAAACACAACACGTTGAACCTTCGTGTCAGCTAAAAACAGGAACCCAACGCCACAGTTCACACGGGGTCACCAAAACTGCACAACACAAGATTTGAACAATGTCTCCGTTTCTACGGCAACCTCAAATAGTGAGATCAGAATTAGACGCAGATAACATTAAAGCCTGGATCCATCCTGGTTATGTAATGGTGTGGGATTTTCTTGGTACATTTTCCGCTGTTTGGTCTCCGCCCATCCTTTGTGTACCATCTTCAGATAGCTGCTTTCAGCAGGATAACTCACCATGTCACAAAGCTCAAAATGACCTCAAACTGGTTTCTTAACCACACCAATCAGCTCAATGCACTCAAATAAGCTCCAAGCCCAGATCAAAGTCTAATTGATGTGGTGCAAGAGGAGATTCACATCGTTTACGCTCAACAAATGTCTGAGGAATGTCTGCGGCACCGGCAGGAATTGGGGCAGAAGAAGGTCCACGTTATTAGGCTGTACCTAATAAAGTGGTTCATTTTTTGAGGGGAAAAATTGGATCTGCTAAAACTGCTAGATTTCTTTTCTGCAGAAAAACAACATGCCACAATTCATCCACGCATACGCAAATAAGTGAGAAGACGTAAAAACCACAAAAGGAAGCGAATTTGGCGATTCTTCCAACCACGACTCATGACGTCAATATTTCTACACTCCTGGTAACATCCGGGACAACAAGCGAGAAAAGAAGGTGGGAGAAAGAGATGCAGAGATAGACAGAAGCAAAAGCAAGATAAAAGAAAGAGTAATGACAAAAACAGCGGATGTGTGAGTGAGGGAAGGAATGGAGCAGAGATGGGATAAGGGGGGAAAGTGGCAGGGAAAAGGCGAGAGGGATGAAAAACACTCTCTCTCTCGCTCGCGCTCTGTGGGGTGGAGGAACACAGCTTGGCTCGCCACGGTAAACACATAAAACGCCACAACCACAACAAACCACAGGCTGCCTGGCGCACGCACATAAACACACACAACAGCAGTGCGCTAAGCCCGTTCTGCTCGCTTTTCACAAGCAACACAGCTACACGCAGAGGCTTCCCACTGTGATTGACAGCTTGGGAGAAACCACTCAGAGCCACGGGGAGAGGTAAACCATAAACCCAGCCTACCGCTGAGTGACTGACACTGATGTGAAAGCCACTTTCCCTGATTGGCAGTTGAAGTTAAGTCCTCAGATGAAGAAGGGGAAAGGAGGGCTCCGGGTGAGTCTGATGTCCAGGAATACAGCCGAGCAACAGATCCCGCTTACCCTAACCCTCTCAAAACACACCTCAAAGACGCTCTTTGAAAAAGAAACAATTCAAATGTCAAACTGCGTGTCCGAGTTTGACCTTTGACTCGTACAATTAGAGGTCAGAGGGAGGTTAAGGTAAACATAGCAATGCTTTTCACGGGACAGTACCTTCAGCATAAAAGCCTAATGCGGATGTCATAATAAATGCCACTGAGGCATGCTCTGGGTCTCGCTGGAGGGTTTACTTAAAAACCAGGAAAAACATGCATTTTATGACACCGCCAGTCATAACAGAGGGAAAAATATCTCTAAGCTGACATGCTGAGAAAATTGACGCCCACTCGAAAACATAGCTTTTATGCACATTACCCATCGTGGAAAGCTTTTTCTTACCGTCTGTGTGGAAACATTTTCGAAGAGAAGATTTCAGAATTAAACAAATTTGTCACTTCTAACGGCGTGTCAATTTAAGGGAACTGAGCTGTTGATTTATTTAACCGATTAAATAGAATCTTTTATATTTTATTTAGGCGATTATTCTTCTTTCAAGAAAAATATCAGAGGCAAGGGTTTGTTTCTTTTCATGGTTTCATATAAGTGTTTTTACAGGCAGTTGTCCCCATTTTCTAATCACCATCTCTATACCTCAATCTATCACGAAAACACCATTTTCAGTTTCAGTCATATACTGTATATAAATGATGGACACATCCAATGAGAACTCCTGAGGAGGATGTTGATCTGACTGAGAAATCGAGGACACTGCCTTCTAGTTATTTTCTTGAAATTTTGACTTATTAACTTGAAGTTTTGAGAGAAGTAACTCGAAATTTCGAGCTAGCACTGCCAATCAGCAATCTACGTGAATAACGTCTCTTTCTTGTTACCCAGAAGGTTATGGCGCAGAGGGATGTACAAATTGACGCTTTCGAGAGTAGGTTTGCTGATAGTAACGCCATGTGATTCAGCTAACAGCACAAGGATTTCATCATTTGTGAAGCCACATTGAACATACTCAGCAATCTGTGCGTTCATGAATGACTGTAATACTGGTAGCTTAGCTGTAGCATTTGTAGCTGAGGGCTTCAGCTTCTGGGTAACAAGGAAATGACGTCATTCATGTAGATTGCTGATTGGCAGCGCTAACTCGAAATTTTGAGTTAATAGATCGAATTTTCGAGTTAATAAGTCGAAATTTTGAGAAAATAACTCAAAATTTTGAGTTATGGATCTTTTTTTGTGTGGCAAAAACGGGCTTCCATACATTTCTGATGAGGCTTCAGTGAACTGTAGCTGGATTGAATTAAGGGCCAGTTGCATCTCTTGGGTCCTGCGTCAGGTCTTTTATAGTTTCTTCTTCTTTTGTTCTCCATTTGTGCACTTTCCTCAAATCTTTTCAGGACACCCTGCATGCAGTGCAGAGATATGCCAAGTTTTTGGCTAATATCTCTTTGGGAATCACCTCAGTGGTGCAAAAATGGAACGATTTATGCCTGTCAAAACGGCGCGTGTTATTTTTCAATGGTATAACTAAAGAAACTGGACAAATAACGTGTTATTGTGACAGGTTACAAGTAACAAAGTGGCTAAAGATACAATTTAAGACAGGCTCTTTGCTAGGTTGTCTGTTATGTGTGGACACAATGCTGGTTTATCCATTGTGCTAAGTGCCGTGTTTATGCTTGACCGGTTAATGTTAATGCTTACCAAACAAAGAAAATGGTCAGGTACAGAGACTGGACTGAAAAAGCAGCAAATGTTCAAAGAAAGACTAGAGGACTATTGCTCAAGAGCACTTTTAAAAATTACAATCACTAAAAACCAGAGATTAAGAACCCAAACTCATCAGGGAAATGTTTACTGAGATCATATAATCACATATAAAATGAGTGGTTGAGCATGTCCTCATACATTTGTATCCAATCTGATTTAAAGCTGCAACCAGAGGTGTTGCCCCCTGTTGGCTGCTAAAAAGAATACAGATTTACATACTCAGGCTCCATCTTTTATAAATAGCCTATATTTACAGTCCTAAAAAGTTTTAAATGGATGAACGATGAAGAAACGTAAATGCTCTAAGTGCATTTGTGTTGCAGATTATGGCTCAATTGTTACTCTGCAATGATTTTGTCACTTTCTTTAGCTAATTGGATATTTGGTTCCGATCAAAGTAGAGCTGCCTGTGCACTTAGCCATTATTACCACCTTATCATTCCAATACACAATATGCATTAGCCTTTCAGGCCTTCTGTTTTCAGTGTATATTATTCTCATTACTGAGCTTTAATTAAAACCACACAAACTGTCCTCTAATGGAATCATTGCGACACAAATCGAAACTCATTAACTCCCCGAAACTCTCAGACTGAATAAAATGTCTGAAGATTCAGTAGCTTTACAGAGAATATATGTGTAAGACGAGCTAGGTAATTAGAAATGATCGGGATCACGGCTTTGAGGTAACCGAGAGGCCGAGCGCGCGCGGCTCACCTTATTCTCTCCCTCTATCACGATGACGGGCACTGAGGTGGCGGGCCAGCGGTGCTTTGCGGGGAGAGGCTTGTCACAGTTCCACAGGACGATGATCTGAAAGAGAGAACAAACAAAGGAAGTTTTATTTGTGCGCTGAATCTAATTCAGCTCCTCAAACCCAAACAAAATGAACTGGCCTAAGCAGGCGACATTTATGTGCTCCGCAGCCAGCAAATGTCACCTTATTACAAGCTGATTAAACGTTTAAGAGACAAAAGGGCAGCTGAAGTGATAAAATATTTCCAATTATGTCCCCAGCGTGCTTTTTACATTTCGGTCTGTAGCCGATCTCGTTGCATTATCAGGTTGTCCTTCTTAATGCTACATCCCTGTGATGCTCCACCTCCCTTTAGATGATGTTTTCAGATTAAAAAGTCATGTTCCCAGCCACAGTCACATCATGTTTTATATGACCTGCAGGTCAGCCGATTCGCTGCACGACGACGGCGGGCCTCATTAATATTTGATGAAAAATACACACACACCCAAATATGACACGATCCTAGCTGACCTTACACACACATTTACACACACAGTTACATCCCTATATCTCGAACCATTCTTCTCATGCATCTTAAATTTGATGTGGAATAATGTGGCGACACAAGCTCGCTAAACTCCTCTAGCTGGACGTGGCGTGCCTGTCAAACTTTGGATGGCGCCGTGGAACTGCGGTAAGCCAAACATGGTTATGTTACTCTGGACTTAAAGACTTTGGAAGGTTTTCTCTGCATTTCAAAACAGCAAATG
>NW_005187627.1:689474-692215 GCF_000239375.1 Pundamilia nyererei | reverse complement strand
TGTGTCTGTGCAGTGCACAGTACACTCTGTAGATGTGGTTTGCATTTGCTGCAACTTGGTTCTTCACCGCTCTCATCACAAAACGCGTCCTCGTGCCTCCAAAAAATGCTATCATTTAAGCTAAAAGGTTTACACTGAAATCAGCAGTTGATTTAACAGGAAGCAATTTCCTTGATAGTATGCTGTCTTTCAGTGTTTGCACTGAATCTTAGTATTTTGATTGGTTTTTTCGAGATATTTTGTTTTGGTCTAGGGGTGGTTGTGGTTGTAGCTCAGGAATTGGAGCAGGTCATCTACAAATTGGAAGGTTGGTGGTCCGACCCCCAGCTGGTGCAGTCTGTATGCCGGAATATCGTTGGGCGAGATACCGAACTCTGCGTTGGTGCGTTCATCTGAGTGTAAATGTTAGATAGAAAGCACTTAGGTGTAAATAAAAGTGCCTATATGCGTGTGAATGCGTGAATGAGAGGAAAAGGGCTATACATACATATAAAAATCAGTCCATTTAGCATCTATCAAACTTCCTGTGAACCTGGGGCAGATGCTTGTTTCTCTTTCCTGTACTCTGAACTCTTGAGACTTTTATTTGCATGCACCATCAAGCGTCAGAGACATTGACTTTTTGTCTGTGACTTGCAAGTTAAATCCTTTGTTTTTTAGATTTTCCCTTTAAGATGATGAAACCATAGCCTGCAGTGTGTAGTTAATACCCAGCTGGTAAAGAAGAAACTGATAGGGCCCCATCATCAACATCCAGTTGCTGTGTGCCAGCTAACATCTGCCCTGCTGGAATGTCCTTGAACGAGTGAGCAAATTAATCCATCCCAGTTCCAGTGTGCAGAGCTGCGGCTGACACCGTGCTCAGGCGTCCCTGATGGAGGCAACCCATAAGAATTTCCCTGCAGGGATCAATAAAGTTTCACATTATCCTGACATTAACTGTGTCACACGCAGCGGTTCCCCTCGGGGTCTCTGCACCCTGACTGGACCTGCCAAATTATGCGCTGGTAGCTATTCAGATATCTGAGCTAAGGTGTTTCCATGTGTCTACGGCAGCTGTGTGAAGAGAAAGAAGATGATGTTCAGCTGTTTGATGAATTGCAAAATCATCTCAACATTATCAGCGAACAAAAACACTCGTGATGCCAAATCTGGACGGAGAAAATGCCCGTCATTGTTAGACAACAACAACAACAGGTATGCAGTCTGCATGCATGTGCACGCACCCGCACACACACAGAGCTGAGCTGTTACAGCCTTCTATTCCTGTTTGATTAGAAAGACAGATGGTGTCTCTGTCAGCTCACCAGCTCCCAAGGGGTGCTGGTGGAGGCTCTGTATGTGTGCGCCTATATGACTGCAGGAGAAATGGTGAAGGAGCTGCTGTGTGTCTGCAGCGCGAGAGGAAGAAACGCTTCCCACAAGAATGTGCGTGAACACATTCACACATGAGCACACACACACACACAGCGGGAGGCTGTCAGAATGTGCTTCAAAAGCTTTCTTGTGTCCAATTTAGCCTCCTCCACCCTCTCTGTTCTTTCATTCTGTCCCCTCCATTCATTTATTTATATCCCTTTGCTCATCCCCTCATAGCCCAGCAGCCCTGCTCTTCCTCTCCTCTCCTTCTCTCCTCACGCTGAGAGTGGAAGAAAACACTCCGGCTGCGTACCTGGCTCTCCACTCTGCATGCACAGCCAGAGGAACGCAAACACAAAAGCACCTCCATAAAAATAATAGGAGGGGAGCATCTACTCATTCAGCCAGCTGCTATGAGAGGATGCGTCTGTGAAAGCTTGTCGACGATAGGACGTGCAGCTGGGTTACACCACACCGAGGAAGGGCTGAATATTAAACACCCATTCTTCTCACTAAAACAATGAAATGTTCAGGAGAGGCAGCATTGACTGCTGGGCTCAGATTTATAATATTCATAACACACATAAATATTTTTTATAATCCAGGTCAATTTTTTTTAATTTTGCTTTTTCAACAGTTTTAAGTGACTTCACCAATTTTACATTTCAGTGCCGTTAAAAATAATACCGCCCCCTCTGAGTTACACAGTCTGGAAATGTAAATCTTAACTTTGCTTATTTGTTGAAGCCACACTGCTGACATAAGGCAGCAGGGGCAACATTTAAATATCATTAACCACAGTCTCCAACTTTCAAGCTTTTCTAGTGGCACTTCTCTTCTGTCAGTGTAGTTGTTATTATAAAATTATTAATGTTGACTTAGAAAGAGAAGGAGGTTTTTTAAATTATTTGGTCTGAAGTCATACCAGTGATGCCTCTGGATTAAAACAAGGCTCATCTAGCATTTTCATTAAATATATATTTTATAGTATTATAAAACATTGTTTTCTGTAAGGTTTATTCTTTTTTCCTTCAGCTATTTATGTTGAAAGTATATTTCTTGATAAAACAGTGTTTGTGTTTAGGGCTGTTCTATATAAGGATATATATCGGATGACGATATAAAAACGTCTATTGTTTCATTTTACGCTATCGTTTGTTTCGTGGTGTCGCAAAATAAACTGTTTACGGCAATAGTTTTTAATCGTTTTGGTGGTCACTGTAGTGGCTATATTAATTTCTTAAAGTTCTCTCTTTCTCTTATATTTAATATAACCACACTACGGACAAGCGCCTGTTTTTATGCGTTGTGGTTAGCAACAACGACGGTAACAGCATCGCGTGTCCGCTTGTTTATGTTCCACATAAACCTTTCACAATAAA